>NC_083402.1:1899568-2014524 GCF_020745735.1 Hemiscyllium ocellatum
GAACCTGGGCACAGCGTGTCACTCAGTACGGTCCGTCACTGTTCTAGAACCTGGGTACGGTCTGTCACTGTTCTAGAACCTGGGCACGGTCCGTCACTGTTCTAGAATCTGTGCACGGTCTGTTACTGTTCTAGAACATGGGCATGGTCTCTCATTCAGCATGCAGCTGCCAGGAACACCAGTTCTCAACACCCGAGAGCTCCAATGACCTGCTACTTCAGCCTCATCCCAGTTGGCCATTCAGCCCATCGAGATCACTGCCCCACTCATCTGTTCTGATCTGATCATCTGCAGCTCCACTTGCCCCTTAACCCCCAATTCCCTTCCTGAATAACCTGAACCCAAAGACACCACCTCACTGGCCCTCTGCAGGAAAGACTTCCAGAGACTCCCTCCCCTCTGAGAGGAAATTCCTCCTCATCTGTTTGAGATAGGTGACCCTTTATTCGAAGGTGACGGACCCCTGGTCTCCAACACGATGGTCAGTTACAGAGTTGGCATCACAGGCTCAGTGCTCTGTGCTCTGGGAGAGCGTGTGGCTGGAAAGAAGGTCTGGCTCTGCAGCTTAAATACTCCTTCAGTTCACTGCGAATGGACAATCATCCCAGGCCTGGTACACTCTGTGAGAGCTGCAAACAAATGAACAGGGAATGTAGGAACACGTGATCTGTGAGGGCAGGGTCTCCTAGAACCAGCAGGACAGGGAGCTCACTGACCCATGGCCTCCGTGCAGACTCTCAAAGAGCAGCTCAGCACATACCACTCCGCTGCCTATTCTCCATCTGTGGGGAGCCTGTGGGGAGCCTGTGGGGATCCTGTGGGGATCCTGTGGGGAGCCTGTGGGGAATCTGTGGGGAATCTGTGGGGATCCTGTGGGGATCCTGTGGGGATCCTGTGGGGAATCTGTGGGGAATCTGTGGGGACCCTGTGGGGATCCTGTGGGGAATCTGTGGGGAATCTGTGGGGATCCTGTGGGGAATCTGTGGGGAATCTGTGGGGAGCCTGTGGGGAATTGTGGGGATCCTTTGGGGATCCTGTGGGGAGCCTGTGGGGAATCTGTGGGGAATCTGTGGGGAATCTGTGGGGATCCTGTGGGGATCCTGTGGGGAATCTGTGGGGATCCTGTGGGGAATCTGTGGGGACCCTGTGGGGAATCTGTGGGGAATCTGTGGGGATCCTGTGGGGAATCTGTGGGGAACCTGTGGGGACCCTGTGGGGAATCTGTGGGGATCCTGTGGGGAATCTGTGGGGAATCTGTGGGGATCCTGTGGGGAATCTGTGGGGACCCTGTGGGGACCCTGTGGGGAATCTGTGGGGATCTGTGGGGATCCTGTGGGGAGCCTGTGGGGAATCTGTGGGGAATCTGTGGGGATCCTGTGGGGATCCTGTGGGGATCCTGTGGGGAATCTGTGGGGAATCTGTGGGGACCCTGTGGGGATCCTGTGGGGAATCTGTGGGGAATCTGTGGGGATCCTGTGGGGAATCTGTGGGGAATCTGTGGGGAGCCTGTGGGGAATTGTGGGGATCCTTTGGGGATCCTGTGGGGAGCCTGTGGGGAATCTGTGGGGAATCTGTGGGGAATCTGTGGGGATCCTGTGGGGATCCTGTGGGGACCCTGTGGGGAGCCTGTGGGGAATCTGTGGGGAATCTGTGGGGACCCTGTGGGGAATCTGTGGGGACCCTGTGGGGAGCCTGTGGGGAATCTGTGGGGATCCTGTGGGGAATCTGTGGGGACCCTGTGGGGAGCCTGTGGGGAATCTGTGGGGAATCTGTGGGGATCCTGTGGGGAATCTGTGGGGAATCTGTGGGGATCCTGTGGGGAATCTGTGGGGACCCTGTGGGGACCCTGTGGGGAATCTGTGGGGATCCTGTGGGGAATCTGTGGGGACCCTGTGGGGACCCTGTGGGGAATCTGTGGGGATCCTGTGGGGAATCTGTGAGGAACCTGTGGGGACCCTGTGGGGAATCTGTGGGGATCCTGTGGGGAATCTGTGGGGAATCTGTGGGGATCCTGTGGGGAATCTGTGGGGACCCTGTGGGGACCCTGTGGGGAATCTGTGGGGATCCTGTGGGGATCCTGTGGGGAATCTGTGGGGATCCTGTGGGGATCCTGTGGGAATCTGTGGGAAATCTGTGGGGAATCTGTGGGGAAGCTGTGGAATTCTCTGCCACAGAAAATGTCTGAAGCAAAAACTTTGAATGTTTCAAAAAGGAGATAAGACCAGAAGAGATAGGAACAGGAGGAGGCCATTCAGCCCCTCGAGTCTGCTTCCCCATCCAACAGGATCATGGCTGATCTGACATTCCTCACACCCACTTTCCTGGTCTTCCCCTTGACCCAGTGACTGATCAAGAATCTCTCTCAGCCTTAAATATACACGAGGACTCTGCCCCCACAGCCCTCTCTGTGACAAGGAGTTCCCTCTGAGAGAAGGAATTCCTCCCCATCTCAGTCTGACATCGGTGCCCCTTCATTCAGAGACTGTACCCTCTGGTCCCAGACTCTCCACTGAGGGGGGACACTCTCTCAGCGTTGACCCTGACAAACCCCTTGAGAATCCAGTCTGTTTCAGTGAGACCACCTCTCACTCTCTAAACCCCAGTGGGTAGAGTCCCAACCTGTTTAACCTTTGCTCCTAAGACAACCCCTTCCCTCCCCAAACTGGGATCATCAAAGGGAACCTTCTCTGAGCTGCCTCCAATGAACTGGTGTCTTTCTCTTCAATAAGGGACTAAAACAGCTGGCAGTGCTCCAGACGTGCTCTCCCCAGCAGCCTGTACACTTCCAGTAAGACTTCCCTTACACTCCAACCTTCCTGAAATATGGGCCAACACTCCATTCGCCCTTCCCGATGACCTGCTGTCCCCTGTGTGTGAGCTTTCTGGGTTTGGTGTACACGTTCCCCCAAGCCCCTTTGTGTTGCAGCTTTCTGCAGCTCCTCTTCATTTCAATAATATTTGTGTTTTTCTCCCTTTCCCAACTAAACCACCTCACACTTTCCCACATTACACTCCATCAGACAATGTTTTGCTCACTAACCTATCAATATCTCTCTGGAAACTCAATCTATCCCTGCTCCCCATCTGCCTCTCCATCGATTTTTATGTCAGTTGCTAATGTGGTTACAGTGCGTTTGCCTCCTTCCTCCAAGTGGTTCGTGTGGAATGGAGACAGTGCAGATTCCTGTGGGCCCCCACTGATTACAGGAACACCGACCTGCACAGGAGGGAGAAGGTGAGGGCTGGAGGGTGCTGGAGACCAGCGTCGATCACAGCCGGTCAGGCAGCATCCGAGGAGCAGGAGAATCAACATTTCAGGAATAAGCCCTTCATCAGGAATGAGGGTTGTGGGCCGGGGGGGGGGGGGGGGACTGAGAGATAAATGGGAGGGGGGGAAGATAGTTGGGATAGGTGAATGGGGGTGGCGGAGAAGGTGATAGGTCAGAGAGGAGGGTGGACTGGATAGGTGGGAATGAAAATGGACAGGTTGGATCGTTCAAGAGGGCGGTGCTGAGCTGGAAGTTTGGAACTAGGGTGAGGTGGGGGAAGGGGAAATGAGGAAGCTGTTGAAGCCCACATTGATGCCCTGGGGTTGAAGTGTTCCGAGGTGGAAGATGAGGCGTTCTTCCTCCAGGCGTCTGGTGGTGAGGGAGCGGCGGTGAAGGAGGCCCAGGACCTCCATGTCCTCGGCAGAGTGGGAGGGGGAGTTGAAATGTTGGGCCAGGGGGCGGTGGTTGATTGGTGCGGGTGTCCTGGAGATGTTCCCTAAAGCGCTCTGCTAGGAGGCGCCCAGTCTCCCCAATGTAGAGGAGACCGCATCGGGAGCAACGGATACAATAAATGATATTAGTGGATGTGCAGGTAAAACTTTGATGGATGTGGAAGGCTCCTTTAGGGCCTTGGATAGAGGTGAGGGAGGAGGTGTGGGCACAGGCTTTAAAGTTCCTGCGGTGGCAGGGGAAGGTGCCAGGATGGGAGGGTGTTAAGTATCTTGTAAACAGTGATCACAACTCCTAAAGTCTTAAGCTAGCTATGAGTAATGATAATTCAGGACCTTGCAGGAAGGTACTGAATTGGGGGGAGGGCAAATTCTGTCCATTTTAGACACGAGCTAGGGAGTGTTACTTGGAGGAGCTGTTATCTAGCGAGTCCACATTTGACATCAGGGTGCTGTTTAAAGACCAGCTGTTGAGAGTTCAGGGCAGGCATGTTCCAGTAAGGAGAAGGACAAGGTTGACAAAGTAAGGGACCATTGGATAAGAAGGGTGCTTGCCAATTTAATCAAAAGAGAAAAGGCAGCAAATATAAGGTTTCAGAAGCTGAAAACAGACACAGCTCATAAGGAATCTAAAGAAAGCAGGGAAGAACACAAGCAGGGAATTAGGGTAGCAAGGAGGGGCCATTAAATGGCCTTGGAAAGTAGGGTTAAAGAGAATCCAAGGAATTCTATACATACTGAGTTCTTGAGTTCTTTGAGAAGGTGACTAAGGAGGTGGACGAGGGTAAAGCAGCAGATGTTGTGTATATGGATTTTAGCAAGGCGTTCGATAAGGTACCCCATGGTAGGCTAATGCTAAAACTACGGAGGTATGGCATTGAGGGTGCATTAGAGGTTTGGATTAGGAATTGGCTGGCTGGAAGGAGACAGAGGGTAGTAGTTGATGGACTAGGTTCATCTTGGAGTGCAGTTACTAGCGGTGTTCCACAAGGATCTGTTTTGGGACCATTGCTGTTTGTTATCTTTATAAATGATCTAGAGGAGGGGCTTGAAAGCTGGGTGAGCAAGTTTGCGGATGACACAAAGGTCGGTGGAGTTGTGGACAGTGAAGAAGGATGTGGCAGGTTACAGCGGGATATAGATAAGTTGCAGAGCTGGACAGAAAGGTGGCAAATGGAGTTCAATGTAGCTAAGTGTGAAGTCATTCACTTTGGTAGGAGTAACAAGAAGATGGATTACTGGGCTAATGGTAGGCTACTTGGTAGTGTGGATGAGCAGAGGGATCTTGGTGTCCATGTACACAGATCTCTGAAAGTTGCCACCCAGGTAAATAGTGCTGTGAAGAAGGCATATGGTGTACTGGGCTTTATTGGTAGAGGAATTGAGTTCCGGAGTCCTGAGGTCATGTTGCAGTTGTATAAGACTCTGGTGCGGCCTCATCTGGAGTATTGTGTGCAGTTTTGGTTGCCATACTATAGGAAGGATGTGGAGGCATTGGAACGAGTGCAGAGGAGGTTTACCAGGATGTTGCCTGGTATGGTAGGAAGATCGTATGAGGAAAGGCTGAGGCACTTGGGGCTGTTCTCATTGGAGAAGAGAAGGTTTAGGGGAGATTTGATAGAGGTGTACAAGATGATTAGGGGTTTAGATAGGGTCGACACTGAGAACCTTTTACCGCTAATGGAGTCAGCTGTTACTAGGGGACACAGCTTTAAATTAAGGGGTGGTAGGTATAGGACAGATGTTAGGGGTAGATTCTTTACACAGCGGGTTGTGAGTTCATGGAATGCCCTGCCAGTAGCAGTGGTGGACTCTCCCTCTTTATGGTCATTTAAGTGGGCATTGTATAGGCATTTGGAAGTTATTGGGCTAGTATAGGTTAGGTAGGATTTGGTCGGCGCAACATCGAGGGCCGAAGGGCCTGTACTGCGCTGTATTTTTCTATGTTCTATGTTCTATACTCTAAAAACAAGAGGACAACCACGGAAAATGTAGAAGCACTCAAGAATAGAGGTGGGAACGTGTGCACGGAGGCAGAGGATGTGGGCGACATCCTAAATGAGTACTTGTGTCGGTAGTCACCCAGGAGAAGGATATGCTAATATGCTACAACATTCTGAGATCAAGAAAGAAGTAACATTGAGTCTTGAATAGCATTAAGTCCCCAAGGCCCGATGGGATCTACCCCCAGGTTATTGAGAGGAGCAAGAAAGGAGATTGTTGGGGTCTTGACCAAGATCTTTGTATCCCTGCTAACCACTTGAACGGTCCTGAAGGACTGACAATGCTGCTCCTTGTTCAAAGGAAATAGGGATAATCCAGGAAACTATAGACTGAGGAGTCTCCCATCGGTGTTTGGGAAGCTATTGAAAAAGAGTTCTTATGGATAGGATTTACACTCTTTTGCGAAAGCCTGGCCTAATTAGGGACAGTCAGTCCAGCTTTGTGCATGGCAGGTCGCGTCTTACTAACTTGGTTGAGTTTTTCAAGGTGATGACGAAGATGATTGAGGTTAGAGCAGTGGATATTATCTCCATGGATTTTAGTTTGGCTTTTGACAAGGTCCCTCCTGGTTGGCTCAGCCAGAAGATTGAGGTGCACGGGATCCACGATGACTTGGCCGAGTGGATTCAGAATTGGTTTGCCCACTGAGGTCGAGGTGGTGGTAGAGGGCTGGAGGGCGGTGATTAGTGGTGTCCCACAGGGGTCCAGAGTGGGATCACTGCTGTTTGTGATATATGTAAATGACTTAGATGAAAATATAAATGTGTCGGTGAGTAAGTTTGCAACAATACAAAGATGGGTGGAGTTGTGGGTAGCCTAGAAGGTTGTCAAAGGATGCAGCGGGAATATCGATCAGTTGCAGATATGGGTGGTGAAATGGCAGATGGAGTTTACCCTGGGCAAGTGTGAGGTGCTGCACTTTGGGAGATCAAATGTCAAGAAAAAGCATACAGTTAATGGCAGGACCCTGAACAGCATTGATGGGCAGAAGGGTCCATAGCTCCTGAAAGTGGCCACACCAGTAGATAGGATGGTAACGATGGCAGATGGCATGTTTGCCTTTGTTGATCGGGGAATTGAGTACAAGGGTCAGGATATAATGTTACAGCTCGATAAGACTCTGGTTAGGCCACACTTGTGTTCAATTCTGGTCAGTCACAGGAAGGATGGGGAGAGTTTGGAGACAGTGCAGAAGAGGTTTCCCAGGATTAGAGGTTTCCCAGGATTAGAGGTTTCCCAGGATTGGAGGTTTCCCAGGATTGGAGGTTTCCCAGGATTGGAGGGTATTAGCTCTAAGGAGAGACTGGAAAACCCCGGGATGTTTTCTCTGGAGCACCAGATGCTGAAGGGGAGACGTGATAGAAGTTTTTGGAATTATGATGCAATTGATAGGGTCAAAGGTTAGAATCCTTTTCCCAGAGATGAAATGTCTCAAACTAGGGGATCTGCATTTAAGGTGAGGGGAGGAGGGGGGCAAATTCACAGGAAACAAGAGGGGCAAGTCTTGTTATACGGAGAGTGATAGGAGTCTGGAACACCCTGCCAGGGGCTGGGTGGTGGGAGAGGCTGATACAGTAAGGGTGTTAAAGGGGCTTTTAGATTAGCATGAATATGCAAGGGATGGATGGATATGGACTGTGGGCAGGCAGAGGGATTAGTTTAATTCGGCACCACATCTTGGGCTGAATGGCCTGTTCCTATGCTGTGTTGTTTGATGATCTCTACCTGGCAATGCTGGCTTATGGTCTCTGCTCATCTATCTGCCCAGCTCACGTTAGCTAACTCTACCCTCATCGCATTCTCACTCCCTTTGTTTAAGTTAAGACGCAGTTATTTCCAAATTGAAACAGAAATTGCTGGAAAAGCTCAGCAGGTCTGGCAGCATCTGCGGAGAGAGACCAGAGTTCACATTTCGGGTCTGGTGATCCTCAGCACAGTGCAGAAGGGTGACTGGGATTTGAAACATTGACTCTGTTTCTCTCTCCGCAGATGCTGCCAGACCTGCTGAGCTTTTCCAGCAATTTCTGGTTTTGTTTCTGATTTACAATATCCGCAGTTCTTTTGGTTTCTGTCCATCATGATAGCCTGATATAATATCAGATAGAGGTAACAACAATGACTGCAGATACTGGAGACCAGATTCTGGATTAGTGGTGAGGGAGGAGGTGTGGGCGGAGGATTTGGGAATACGGGATGGCATTTTTGCAAGAGGTAGGGTGGGAAGAGGTGTAATCCAGGTAGCTGTGGGAGTCGGTGGGTTTGTAAACAATGTCAGTGTCAAGTTGGTCATCCTATCCCTCCATCCCCACCCCCACTCACCTATTGTACTCAATGCTACTTTCTCTCCAGCCCCACACCCCCATCACCCATTTATCTCTCCACCCTGGACACTTCCTGCCTCTATTCCTGATGAAGGGCTTTTGCCTGAAACGTTGATGTTCCTGCTCCTCGGATGCTGCCTGACCTGCTGTGCTTTTCCAGCACCACTCTAATCTATTGATCCAGAAACTCAGCTAATGTTCTGGGGAACATGCTACACAGACACACTGCACACACAGACTACACACACACACAGCACACACAGACACACAAGCTCTGACGCACACGCAGACACACTGCACACACAGACACACACACACTACACACAGACACACACACACTACACACACACACACACTGCACACACAGACACACACACTATACACAGACACACAATGCACACACTACACACAGACACACACACTATACACAGACACACACTACATACACTGCACACACAGACACACACACACTACACACAGACACACACGCTACACACACACACTACACACACAGACACACACACACTACACAGACAGACACACACGTTACACAAACACACTGCACACACAGACACACACGCACTACACACAGACACACACGTTACACACACACTACACAGACAGACACACACACACTACACAAACACACTGCACACACAGACACACACACACTACACACAGACACACACACACTACATACACACACTACACACAGACACACACACACTACGCACACAGACACACACACGTACACAGGGACACACGCATGTACACAGGGACACACGCACACACAGACACACACATGTACGCACACGCACACAGACACAGGGACACACACACATGCACACACAGACACAGGCACACACACACGGACCCACAAACAGACACACAACGCACACACAGACACACATGCACAGTGCGCACACAGTGTAGTGTGTGTATAGTGTGTCGTGTGTATCTGTGTGTGTGTGCACACACAGACACACACACACTACACACAGACACACACGCACACACAGACACACACACTACATACAGACACACACGCACAGATGCACACACAGACACACAGACTACGGACACACTGCACACACACACACACTACACACAGATGCACACGCACAGACGCACACACAAACACACAGACACACTGCACACACAGACACATTGCACACACAGACACACACACACTACACACAGACACATACAGACACACTATACACAGACACACACACTACACACAGACACACACACTACACACACACTGCATACACAGACACACACAGACACACACATGCTACACACACTATACACACAGACACACACACACTACACAAACAGACACACACTACACACAGATACACACACACAACACACACACACTGCACACACAGACACACATAGACACACACACACTACACACAGACACCCACACTACATGCACAGACAGACGCACGCTACACACACACACACACTACTCACACAGACACACACACACTACACACACACTGCACACACACTGCACACACAGACACACACGCACAGACGCACACACAGACACATAGACACACGGACACACTGCACACACAGACACACTGCACACACGGACACACTGCACACACAGGCACACAGACACACTATACACAGACACACACTGCACGCACAGACACACACAGACAAACATGCATAGACGCACACACAGACACACTACACACAGACACACACACTACACACACTGACACACACACGCTACACACACACGCTACACACACAGACACACACGCTACACACACACTGCACACACAGACACACACACACTACACACAGGCACACACATACTACACACACAGAAATACACACACTACACACAGACACATAAACACAATACACACAGACACACACATGCATACGCACAGACACTATACACACTCTACACACTACACACACTACACACACTACATACTACACACACAGACACTATCCACACTACACACACACACAGATACACACTACACACTATACACACACTACACACACAGGCAGTATACACACTATACACACTACACACACACTACACACACACTACACACACTGACACTATCCACACTACACGCACACTACACACACACTACACACACAGACACACATTACACACACACTACAAACAAAGACACAAACACTACACACACAGACACACACACACTACACACACAGACACACGCACTTGCACACAGACCCACACACACACACACACACGGACACACGCACGCACACATGCACAGACGCACACACACACTACACACACAAACATACAGACACACACACAGACATACACGCACACACACAGACATACACACAGACACACACGCACACACACAGACATACACACAGACACACTACATACACAGACACACGCATGTGCTCACGGACCCACACACACACAGAGACACACGAACGCACATACGCACAGACACATGACACACAGACACACCGACACACACAAATGTACAGACGCAAACACAGACGCACATGCACATGCACAGACGCACACACAGACACACGAACACACTGCATACACAGACACACTGCACACACAGACACACTGCATACACACACTACACACACACACACACTACACACACAACACACAGACACATATACACTACACACAGACACACACACTACACACATACACACACACACACAGACACACATACACACTGCACACACAGGCACACACTACACACACAGTACACACACACAGCACACACACAGCACACACAGACACACGCACACTATACACACACACACACACTACAAACACACTGCACACAGACACACACACACTACACACAATCACTACACACACCACACACATACTACACACACACTACACTACACACACGCACTACACACTGGCACACTACACACACACTACACACATACAGCACACACAGACACACACACTATACACACAGACACACACACACAACACACACACACATTACACACACACTACACACACCACACACATACCGCACACACTACACTACACACACACATGCACTACGCACACACTCACTACACACAGACACACAACACACAAACAACACACAGACACACACTACACACTGCACACATAGACACTATACACACTACACACACAGAAACACATACACTACACACAGGCACACACACCACACACACATTACACACACTGCACACAGACACACTACACACACAGACACACACACTACACACACACCACACACACATTACACACACACTACACACAGACACACTACACACAGGCACAGTACACATACTACACACAGACACACACACATCCTACACACACACTACACTACACACATGCACTACACACATACACTACATACACACTCACTATACACAGACACATTACACACACACTCACTACACACACTACACACAGACACACTACAGACACACAACACACACTGACACACAACACACACTGACACACACACACTACTCTCACACTACACTACACACACTATACACAACACACACTACACTACATTACACACACACTACACTACACACAGACACACTACACACACACACTACACACAGACGCACTAGACACACACACTACACAGACACACTACACACACACACACCATACACACATTACACACACACTACACACACGTTACACACTCATACTACACAAGGCACACTACACACACACACTACACACATACACTGCACGCACACTACACACATACACTACACACACTTACTACACATAGACAGACTACACACACTCACTACACACACACTACACACACTCACTACACACAGACACACTACACACACTCCTACACACACACTACACAAACACACTCACTACACACACTACACACACACTCACTACACACAGACACACTACACATACTCCTACACACACACTACACAAACACACTCACTACACACACTACACACATACACTCACTACACACAGACACACTACACACACACACTACACAGACACACTACACACACACACCACACACACATTACACACAGACACACTACACACACGTTACACACTCACACTACACACACACACTACACAAGGCACACTACTCAGAGGCACACCACACACATACTACACTACACACACACACTACACACACACTCACTACACATAGACACACTACACACACACTCACTACACACACACTATACACACAGACACGCACTACACACTACACACAGACACACTACACACATACTACACACACCACACACATACTACACACACACTCACTACACACAGACACGCTGCACACACACTCACTACACATACTACACATAGACACACTACACACACACTCACTACACACAGACACACTACACACACACACGCGCACACACACACACAAAACTTACACAGACACACAACACACAGGCACTACACACAGGCACACTACACACAGACACTACACACACTGACACTACACACATTACCCACACACTACACACACAGACACTACACACACAGAGGCACACTACACACAGACACTACACACACAGACACACACATTACACACAGACACACACTACACACAGGCACACACACAACACACAGGCACACACACTACACACAGACATTACACACAGACACTACACCAACACACAGACACTATACAGACATTACACACTCACAGACACTACACATACAGACACTACACTCACTACACACAGACACACTACACACAGACACACACAACTTACACAGACACACAACACACAGACACTACACACAGGCACACTACACACAGACACTACACACACAGACACTACACACACAGACACTACACATACAGACACTACACACACAGACACTACACACACAGACACTACACACACAGACACACACATTACACACAGACACACACTACACACAGGCACACACACAACACACAGGCACACACACCACACAGACATTACACACAGACACTACATACTCACAGACACTACACACACAGACACACACACAGTCACTACACAGACAGACACACACTACACACAGACACTACACACTCACAGACACTACACACACAGACACACACACAGACACTACACAGACAGACACACACTACACACAGACACTACACACTCACAGACACTACACAGACAGACACACACTACACACAGACAAACACTATACACAGACACTACACAGACGCACAGGCACTACACACACACTACACACATACACGACACACACACAACACACAGACACGACACACACACACTACACACATAGACATTACACACACACACTACACACAGACACACACACAGAGAGTGGGGTTTGGGTGTAGGGTACAGAGGGAGGGGTTTGGGTGTGGGGTACAGAGGGAGGGGTTTGGGTGTGGGGTAGAGAGGGTGGGGTTTGTGTGTGGGGTAGGGAGGGAGGGGTTTGGGTGTGGGGTACAGAGGGAGGGGTTTGGGTGTGGGGTAGGGAGGGAGGGGTTTGGGTTTGGGGTAGGGAGGGAGGGGTTTGGGTGTGAGGTAGAGAGGGTGGGGGGTGTGTGGGGTAGAGAGGGTGGGGTTTGTGTGTGGGGTAGGGAGGGAGGGGTTTGGGTGTGGGGTACAGAGGGAGGGGTGTGTGTGGGGTACAGAGGGAGGGGTTTGTGTGTGGGGTAGGGAGGGAGGGGTTTGGGTGTGGGGTAGGGAGGGAGGGGTTTGGGTGTGAGGTAGGGAGGGAGGGGTTTGGGTGTGGGGTAGGGAGGGAGGGTTTGGGTGTGGGGTAGAGAGGGTGGGGGGTGTGTGGGGTAGAGAGGGTGGGGTTTGTGTGTGGGGTAGGGAGGGAGGGGTTTGGGTGTGAGGTAGGGAGGGAGGGGTTTGGGTGTGGGGTAGGGAGGGAGGGGTTTGGGTGTGGGGTAGAGAGGGTGGGGGGTGTGTGGGGTAGAGAGGGTGGGGTGTGTGTGTGGGGTAGGGAGGGAGGGGTTTGGGTGTGGGGTACAGAGGGAGGGGTTTGGGTGTGAGGTAGGGAGGGAGGGGTTTGGGTGTGGGGTAGGGAGGGAGGGGTTTGGGTGTGGGGTAGGGAGGGAGGGGTTTGGGTGTGAGGTAGGGAGGGAGGGGTTTGGGTGTGGGGTAGGGAGGGAGGGGTTTGGGTGTGGGGTAGAGAGGGAGGGGTTTGGGTGTGGGGTAGGGAGGGAGGGGTTTGGGTGTGGGGTAGAGAGGGTGGGGCAGAGAGTTGGCAGTTGGGGAGATGTAATCAGATCCCGCTCTCCCCTGTTTTAACAAATCGATTCTCACCTCCTTGCGTGGTGCTGGCATGGCCTGTATAAACCTGACGGCTGATCCCTGTGTAATGTTCCGAGTGCAGCCATAAACTGGACCGCTCTCGGTAAATGACCAAGAGAGTGATTTGATATCGGGAGTAGGGATAGAGTCTATTGCAGGTCCATTCCTGGGCTGCATTGCTGCGGTACTGTGTATCCTTCGATCTACTGTCCCCTCTCTGTTTCCTCTTACATTGAGCTCCGTGGCTCTGCACAAACGAACACACGAGCCGGACCCACAGCTGTTCCAGAGATAAATCGGATCCTGTGGAAGTCCTGTCATTATTCCTGCCGTAATTCCTGTCATTATTCCAGTTGTGACTCCCAACTGTCTTTCTGACAATCCCACTGTAATTTGCCTCCAGTGTGATGCTTTCCGCTGATGAGAATATGTTCAGGACATCAACCTCCACATTCACTGGAATAAAAAAATACATTCCAAAACTGAGCACAAGAATTTTACACCCGACAGGATGGCATCGAATTCCCAACCTCACAGCCCAGGGTGACGTCAGACTCCAGTGGACAGAGCCAGGTGTGACTCAGGGTCAGTACAAACCCCCAAAACCTTCTCTCAGTGTTCAGGAGTTCAGGTTAAATAACAAGGTCAAAGTTCATTCTCTCCCAATGGGTAATCCTTGATCCACCCTCAACCTCAGCTCCATTACAGTTCCCCTCGAGGAAGGGGGACTGCACCAATATCTGCACAATATCACTGGAGCTGAGAAATGAGGGAGGACTTGATAGAAACCTATAAACTTCTATCAGGGCCAGACAGGGGTCAACACAGGAAGGATGCTCCAGGTGACCAGGGAGCCCAGGGTCAGGGGTCACACTCTATGGTCCAGGGTAGGCCATCTTAGAGTGAAATGAGGAGGAATTTCTTCACCCAAAGAACTCTCTGCACAAGAGACAGTTGAAGACAAAACATTAAACGTTTTCAAAAAGGAGTGAGATATATTTCTTAGGAGTAAAGGGATCCAAGAGTATGGGGAAGAAGGCAGGAACACGGGACTGCATCGGACGCTCAATGGAGATCACATTGAATGGGGCAGCAGGCTTAAAGGGCTGAATGTCCTCCTCCTGCTCCTACTGAGAGAAATGTTGTGGCCCATACCTCAGGAAGGATGTAGCCCATAAGACATGTGAGGAAAAATTAGGCCATTCAGCCCATCGAGTCTGCTCAGCCATTCAATCATGGCTGATAAGTTTCTCAACCCCATTGTTCTGCTTTCTCCCTGTCACCCTTGATCCCCTTGACAATCAAGTCTTAAATATACTCAATGACCTGGCCACCACAGCCTTCCATGTCAATGAATTCCATAGATTCACCACTCCCTGGCTGAAGAAGTTTCTCCATATCTATGCTCTAAAAGGTCTTCCCATTACACTAAGGCTGTGCCCTCAGCTCCTAATCTCTCCTACCAATGGAATCATCTTCCCAACATCCACTCTGTCTAGGCCATTCAGTATTCTACATGTTTCAATTAGATTCCCCCCTCATCTTTCTAAACTCCATCAAGTATAGACCCAGCTTCCTCAAACATTCCTTAGATGTTAAACGTTTCATTCCTAGGACCATTCTCATGAACCTCCTCTGAACACATTCCAGGGTCAGTACATCCTTCCTGAGATACGAGGCCCAAAAATGTACACAATACTCCAAATGTGGTCTGACCAGAACCTTATCAAGCCTCAGAAATACATCCCTGCTTTAAAATTCATGTCCTCTGAGAATAAATGGCATCATTGCATTTGCCTTCCTAACTGCTGACTGAACCTACAAATTTACCTTGAGAGAATCCCAATCTAGAGCTCCCGAGCTTCTTTGCATGTCAGAATTCTGAATTTTCTCCCCATTTAGAAAATAGTCCACGCCTCTATTCTTCCCAATAAAGTTCCTGACCTCACACTTTCCCACTTTGTGGGAGAGAATGCAAAGGGAATGTTTTGACTCTAATCTGACGCCTCGAGTCTCAAAGACACCGAGTTTCTCCAGCATTTCACAGAATCACAGACCAGTCACGGTTCAGAGGGAGGCCATTCAGCCCATCTATCCTGCAGCAGCCCTACTACCGAGTGCCAATGTCCTGCTTCCCCCCCTCACCTTGAACACCATTCCTATTCAAATAATCCAACAATTCCCTCTCGGATGCCTCCATCTTATTTCCAGGCAGTGTTTTCAATGCCCAATTACTCTCTGTGTGAAAAGGCTTCTTTCTCATGATCACTTTCAATCAACACCCAACTCATATTGTTTGTTTTACCGTCAGTGACAGCTTCTCCCGATCTGCTCTGCCCAGCCCTGTCATGGTGATGAAAACCTCCATCAAATCTCCCTCTCAGCCTCCTCTCTCCAAGGGAACAATCCTTCAATCGATCCTCATCACTGAAGTTTCTCATTCCTGGACCCATTCCTGTAAACCACCCCCACACACTCTCCAATACACTCACATCTTCCCCATAACGTGGCCCCCACAACTGTCCCCAGTCCTCCAGCTGGGGTCAAACAGGGTCCTGTACAAGTTCCCCATCACCTCGATCACAAAGCTAGGCCCTGTTTGTTTTCTGAAAGGCTGTCCCTTGGCTCAAGGAGACTCTGTCCTTGGTATTTTCTCCGAGGGGTAATAAACCAGGCCGGGCTCCGATCGGTCTGGGTTGGGACAGAGATGAAAAGGATTTTGCGAGGCCTTTTGATTATGTGTAAACAGGTGAGACTTCAGGCCAAAGGGGTCATTTTAAGAAGTGCCCTGTATAATGGAAGGGGAGTGGTCAGCTCTCTGGCTGAACTGAGCTGAGCAGTTTTAGTTCAGTCTTGAACTGGGGAGTTCAACAGGGAGCTGTGTGGGAACTCTCTCTCTCTCTCTCTCCCCTTCAACATCACCCTGTAAGCAGGTGTCCCATTTATACTGGGGTTTAAAGGGGGTTTGCTTATTGGGACTGTTGTGTGTATTCGGAACAGCATCATTAAGTCTGGCTGGATCGGCTGAGTTCTGTACGGGCTCTTTATTCTGTTCTTTCTGTTTCATTGTGTAATTTTGTGAATAAATCTTTGTCTGTTTTTAAATCTATAGTCAACCTCGCTGTCTTCATGGTCTACATCCCAGGGTACTGAAAGATGTGGCTCGGGAAATCGTGGATGCATTGGTGATTATTTTCCAGAATTCGATAGATTCGGGATCAGTTCCTGAGGATTGGAGAGTGGCTAATGTTGTACCACTTTTTAAGAAAGGTGGGAGAGAGAAAGCAGGAAATTATAGACCAGTTAGTCTGACCTCAGTGGTGGGAAAGACGCTGGAGTCTATTATAAAGGATGAAATTATGACACATCTGGATAGTAGTAACAGGATAGGTCAGAGTCAGCATGGATTTATGAAGGGGAAATCATGCTTGACTAATCTTCTGGAATGTTTTGAGGATGTAACTCTGAAGATGGATGAGGGAGATCCAGTAGATGTAGTGTACCTGGACTTTCAGAAAGCTTTTGATAAAGTCCCACATGGGAGGTTAGTGAGCAAAATTAGGGTGCATGGTATTGGGGGCAAAGTACTAGATTGGATTGAAAGTTGGCCGGCTGATAGGAAACAAAGAGTAGTGGTAAACGGCTCCATTTCGGAATGGCAGGCAGTGACCAGTGGGGTACCGCAGGGATCAGTACTGGGACCGCAGCTTTTTACAATATATGTTAATGATATAGAAGATGGTATTAGTAATAACATTAGCAAATTTGCTGATGATACTAAACTAGGTGGCAGGGTGAAATGTGATGAGGATGTTAGGAGATTACAGGGTGACCTGAACAGGTTAGGTGAGGGGTCAGATGCATGGCAGATGCAGTTTAATGTGGATAAATGTATGGTTATCCACTTTGGTGGCAAGAACAGGAAGGCAGATTACTACCTCAATGGAATCAATTTAGGTAAAGGGGCAGTACAGAGAGATCTGGGTGTTCTTGTCCACCAGTCAATGAAGGTAAGCATGCAGGTACAGCAGGTAGTGAAGAAGGCTAATAGCATGCTGGCCTTCATAACAAGAGGGATTGAGTATAGAAGCAAAGAGGTGCTTCTGCAGCTGTACAGGGCCCTGGTGAGACCGCACCTGGAGTACTGTGTGCAGTTCTGGTCTCCAAATTTGAGGAAAGACATTCTGGCTATTGAGGGAGTGCAGCGTAGGTTCATGAGGTCAACTCCTGGAATGGCGGGATTACCTTACACTGAAAGACTGGAGCGACTGGGCTTGTATACCCTCGAGTTTAGAAGACTGAGAGGGGATCTGATTGAGACGTATAAGATTATTAAAGGATTGGACACTCTGGCAGCAGGAAACATGTTTCCGCTGATGGGTGAGTGCCGAACCAGAGGACACAGCTTAAAAATACGGGGGAGACCATTTAGGACAGAGATGAGGAGAAACGTCTTCACCCAGAGAGTGGTGGCTGTGTGGAATGCTCTGCCCCAGAGGGCAGTGGAGGCCCAGTCTCTGGATTCATTTGAGAAAGAGTTGGATAGAGCTCTCAAAGATAGTGGGATCAAGGGTTATGGAGATAAGGCAGGAACAGGATACTGATTAGGAATGATCAGCCATGATCATATTGAATGGTGGTGCAGGTTCGAAGGGCAGAATGGCCTACTCTTGTACCTATTGTCTATTGTCTATTGTCTATCGTCTGTCTCACTCCGGGTAATTCTCACTGTACACTTACTGAAACAAATTGCCAGGTTAGGGGTAGGACTGCCTGCTTAAGAATGTTTTGAGCGGTCTGGCCTAGTCCCTACCACCTCCTCGCTCTTGTACTCTCTGCCCCTATTAATAAAGCTGAGGACACGGTGTGTTTTATTCCCTGCTCTCTCCACGTGTCCTGCTGGCTTGATAGAGGATGTCAGAAACATGAGTGGGTCGGGAGAAGCTGTCCCCAGTTGTAAAAGGAACAAGATCGATAGGGCACAGGTGGAAAGTGATCTGCAAACAGTGATGGGCGAAAAACACTTTCTGACTCAGAGAGACGTTAAGATCTGGAAATGAGATGGAGGCAGATTCAACGGGGACATTTAAAAGGGAATTGGATGGTTCCTTTGATATAAATAACATGTGGGGAAAAGGCAGGAGGTTGGCCTGACAGGATGGCGCCTGTGGCCTCCACCTGTAACATAACAATTCAGTGATTCTGTGAAATTCTCCCTTGTCTCAGTCAAAACAGACAATGACAGGGAGGGACAAAGAATGCAAATCTAATCATAAGTTAGCAAATATGACAAGAGATTCCAAGAATAATACATAAGGCACTGTATTTGAATGTATGTTGTATTCAAATCTGAAGTCTAGGGCTAGCAGCATACATTGAGATAAAAAGGGTCAATCTCATGGCCATTCCTGTCTGAGGGTGCAGGATTGACCCAGACTAGGATTGAATATTGAAGGGTTAGAGACATCTGGGGAGGACAGGAAACCAGAGAAGGGTGGAGTAACTCTATTAATTGAAGATGAAATGAGCAAAATCGAGAGGAATGATCTAAAATCTCAATACAAGGATATGGAAGCAGCCTTGGGTAGAGCTGAGGAACGATAAGGGCAAAAGGTCACTTGTGGGAGTTGTGTGTAGTTCCCCTAACAATAACCACATGGTGGCACAAGCTATCACAAAAATACAGTGATTATCACCGGGGATTTTAACTTCCATGGAAAGATTAGATTAGATTAGATTACTTACAGTGTGGAAACAGGCCCTTCGGCCCAACAAGTCCACACCGACCCGCCGAAGCGCAACCCACCCATACCCCTACATATACCCCTAACTAACACTACGGGCAATTTAGCATAGCCAATTCACCTGACCCGCACATCTTTGGACTGTGGGAGGAAACCGGAGCACCCGGAGGAAACCCACGCAGACACGGGGAGAACGTGCAAACTCCACACAGAGAGTCGCCTGAGTCGGGAATTGAACCTGGGTCTCAGGCGCTGTGAGGCAGCAGTGCTAACCACTGTGCCACCGTGCAATCCAGATGAGGAATACATTGAACATTTTCAGGACCATTTCTTGTGAGATGATACTGCTCCTTTATCAACGTTATATTATCCTTGGTTTCTTTCACAGAGGGGTCAGAAAGACAGAGGTTCCAATACGTCTGGGTTTATCCACTGGAACAATCTTTCAAGTTTTAAAATAAGGTGCATACAATGAAAGGGGAGTGGCCAGTTCTCCTAGCACAGCTTCTCTCTGGTTTGGTTAGGATTTCACAGTCTGGCTGTTCAGACCGGGAGGGGAACCCACAGAAGCAGCTGCAGTGGACGGCGGTTCCATTTTAACCCTCTCTGCCATCTCTCTCTCTCCTGTCAGAGCCTGGGTCACAAATTACCATTTTGCCGAGCGGGTGTTTATGGGGACATTCGGAACAGCATCGGTAAGTTGGGATAGTCTGTGGGGTTTTCAGACAGATTATAATATTCTATATTCGGTTCTCTTTTGTTTGTGATTCATTTCATCATCTGTAAATAAATTCTGTTCTGATGAAAACTATTTGGTTTGACCAGCTGCATCCCTCCTGGAATACCCACGTTATATCCCCTGCTTAAAACAACCAGCACAGTTCGGGTGTGGGAATCTTAATGAAAAGTTTGAAGGGGGTCGGGCCTGGTCCATGGTACCTGACCGTGTATCACAATGTCACCAATTCAGAAGGAGGGTCATGGGCACACAAAACATGAACTCTGCATCTCTCTGCACAGAGACTGGGGGAACACAGCAAGGCAGGCAGTATCAGGAGGGGGAGGGACACAGCAAGGCAGGCAGTATCAGGAGGGAGAGGGACACAGCAAGGCAGGCAGCATCAGGAGGGAGGGGGACACAGCAAGGCAGGCAGTATCAGGAGGGGGAGGGACACAGCAAGGCAGGCAGTATCAGGAGGGAGAGGGACACAGCAAGGCAGGCAGCATCAGGAGGGAGAGGGACACAGCAAGGCAGGCAGTATCAGGAGGGAGAGGGACACAGCAAGGCAGGCAGTATCAGGAGGGAGAGGGACACAGCAAGGCAGGCAGTATCAGGAGGGAGAGGGACACAGCAAGACAGGCAGTATCAGGAGGGAGAGGGACACAGCAAGGCAGGCAGCATCAGGAGGGAGAGGGACACAGCAAGGCAGGCAGTATCAGGAGGGAGAGGGACACAGCAAGGCAGGCAGCATCAGGAGGGAGAGGGACACAGCAAGGCAGGCAGCATCAGGAGGGAGAGGGACACAGCAAGGCAGGCAGCATCAGGAGGGAGAGGGACACAGCAAGTCAGGCAGCATCAGGAGGGAGGGGGACACAGCAAGGCAGGCAGTATCAGGAGGGGGGGGGACACAGCAAGGCAGGCAGCATCAGGAGGGGGAGACATCAATGTTCCGGGTGTAACCCTTCATCAGTGGTGGTGATGGGGGAGGGGGAGGTGGGAGACTGGGAGGTCGGGCTGGTTCGCGGAGTGTAGGGAGGCCTTATGCGTGAAACTACAGGATAGTCAGTTTACCATCTGGCACAGGGAGGTGATCGAAATTATTATTAAAGATGTTATTAAAGGACTTTTGGGCAAGTAATCAGGCAGAGCCTCCATGGTTCTGTCAAAGGGAACTAATTGATTGGAATTCTTTGAAGCTGTAATGTGTGCTGTAGATAAAGGGGACCCAGTGGATAGATTACATTTTCAGGAGACAGTTGATGAGGTGCTACCTGAAAGATAATTACTGAGAATCGAAGCTCATGGTGTCGGGGAGTGAGGTATTGCCCTGGATTGAAGACTGGCCGGCTAACAGAAAACAGAGAGCAGGAATAAGTGTTGTCAGGATGTCATGAGCACTGGGTCTCGAGGGTGGGGCTGGGTTGGGCTCTCAGCTCCTCCCAATGTGTAGAAATGGGTCAGATGAAGGCACTGGAGGGACAGGAACTGAATCTGCTGATGGCACCGAGATCAGCCCAAATATGAGCTGTGAAGGGGGCATCAGGAGCCCACAAAGGGATACGGGTAGGTTCGATACATGGGAAAGGATCGAGCAAATGAAGGATAATGTGGGAAAGTGGGAAATTAAAACGTAGCAGACAGAATAAAAACAAACCAAATTACCTTAACGGTGAGAGGGTGCAGGGCTGGGGGATCCAGTAGGATCTGGGTGTCCTGGTGCATGGATCCCAGGAGGTTAGACTGTAGGGGCAGCAAGTCATCAGGAAACGATCAAATGTTGTGTTTTATTGTCGGGGGAATTGAAAATAAGAGCAGGAAGGTGAGGGTTCAGCCATACAGGGTATTGGGGAGTCTGTAACTGCATGCCGACCAGATATCCCAACCCAATCTAGTCCCACCTGCCAGCACCCGGCCCATATCCCTCCAAACCCTTCCTATTCATATACCCATCCAGATGCCTTTTAAATGCTGTAATTGTACCAGCCTCCACCACTTCCCCTGGCAGCTCATTCCATACACGTACCACCCTCTGTGTGAAAAAGTTGCCCCTTAGGTTGCTTTTACATCTTACCCTTTAACCTTAAACCTAGGAGAATGTGAGGACTGCAGATGCTGGAGATCAGAGCTGAAAACGTGTTGCTGGAAAAGCGCAGCAGGTCAGGCAGCATCCAAGGAGCAGGAGAATCGACGTTTCGGGCATAAGCCCTTCTTCAGGCTTATGATTCTCCTGCTCCTTGGATGCTGCCTGACCTGCTGCGCTTTTCCAGCAACACATTTTCAGCTCTGATCTCCAGCATCTGCAGTCCTCCCTTTCTCCTAGATGGGCTGAAGGGCCTGTTTCCACACTGTAGGGAATCTAATCTAATCTAAGATTGATTTTTTTTTAAAAGAGTGAAGGGATTAAGGGTGACGGTGAGAGGGCGGGTCAGTGGAGCTGAGACCACAGAAAGATCAGCCGTGAGCTTACGGAACGATGGAATAGGCTCAAAGGGCTG
This sequence comes from Hemiscyllium ocellatum, assembly GCF_020745735.1. Classification (NCBI taxonomy): domain Eukaryota; kingdom Metazoa; phylum Chordata; class Chondrichthyes; order Orectolobiformes; family Hemiscylliidae; genus Hemiscyllium; species Hemiscyllium ocellatum. Next base: position 1,922,875 of record NC_083402.1, read on the forward strand.
AACGGCCTCCTCCTGCTCTGAGTGTTTATGTTCGGAATTAAACTGGAATTAAACTCCTGTGGGGAGTTGAGCCGGTGGATGTGGGAAGGATGTTTCCTCATGGGGGAGAGTCTGGAACGAGGAGTCTCTTTATAAAACACAGAGGGCACCCATTTCAAACTGGGGGAGTGGGGGGCGAGGAAATATTTTTCTCTCTCAGACGGTTGTGAGTGTTTGGGATTCACTTCCTCAAATGGCGCTAGACGCAGAATCTTTAAATATTGTTAATGTCGAGCGAGATAGACTCTTTATTTACCGAGGGGATGGAAGATTGTCAGGGAAACGCAGGAATATAGAGTTGTGGCTAAAGTCAGATGAGCCACAATCTTATTGGCTGGTGGAGGAGGATGTTAGGGGACAGGGGCCTGCTCTTATTCCTCATTGTTTGTTAACTCTCAATAAAGACCAATGCCCCAGTTGCCTGGTAATAGCTCGCTGGATCTCCAAGCTCACTTTCAGCGAAGACTGAACAATGTTCCCCGGTCAGTCGGAAGGCTTCCTTTCTAAATTTCCATTTCTAGAAGATCAACGCTCCCATTAATTACTCTTTACCTTCCTACATTCCTGTAGATCCACATACAATCAATCTTTGTATTTCTAGCTTGCTTTCTTTTGTCCTCTACTTTCTCCCTCCTTATTACTCTTTCCCCAATCTTTGCTGTTCTTTGGTATTTCCCTTGGTCGAGTGTTAAAATGTCAGCTATCGCGTCTCCACTGAACTTCATTCCTCAGGTAAAATTTTCCCAGCTCTATCTTCATGCTCTCATAATAGCTTTTGATCAAATATAAAAGACCAGGCAATGTAACCTGTGGGGTGATTGTAGGGATATATAATTATATGTTATCAAAAATCATTTATTGTAAATTTGGGTTTCGAAGTTTTGGGTTGGTAACCAATAGGGTTTCTGGGTGTCCAAAGTTTCTGTAGCCATAGTGAGTTGTTTTACGTCATTCACAGTTACGTGTTAGACCCACTCTTCTCTCCCTCAGACTGAACGTGAACGTTAATTATGTTTTGATCACTGCAACTGACCTTTACCAAAGGGTCAGTCAATAACCCTGCCGGGATACATCTCACCTTTAGCTCTGATTGCATTAAATGGTGCAGCAGCTTTGATTGGTCATAGGGTATCTTCTGACTTTTAGTTTTAACTTTCTGGTCCCACCGTCCCTCACCAATATTCATCCCTCTCATCGTAAATGTCAATCCACTGGACTCGGTCTCTCAAATCTTCACTGGATCAGTCAATATACTCACTGCATCACTCAATATACTCACTGCATCAGTCAATATACTCACTGCATCAGTCAATATACTCACTGCATCAGTCAATATACTCACTGCATCACTCAATATACTCACTGCATCACTCAATATACTCACTGCATCACTCAATATACTCACTGCATCACTCAATATACTCACTGCATCAGTCAATATACTCACTGCATCACTCAATATACTCACTGCATCAGTCAATATACTCACTGCATCACTCAATATACTCACTGCATCAGTCAATATACTCACTGCATCACTCAATATACTCACTGCATCAGTCAATATACTCACTGGATCACTCAATATACTCACTGGATCACTCAATATACTCCCTGCAACACTCAATATACTCACTGAAACACTCAATATACTCACTGGAACATGCAATATACTCACCGGATCACTCAATATACTCACTGGATCATTAAATATACTCACTGCATCAGTCAATATACTCACTGCATCAGTCAATCTCTCCTCTCAGCGTGTCTAAGATCCTAACCTGATCCCTCAGTAACACTGTCAGAGACACAGGGCGAGGCAGTGTACCTTGCAATTCTCCAGCCACAGTGAGGTTCTGATGTTGACAGTGTCAGGCAGAGAGCAGTAGAGTGACTGGTGTCAGGCAGAGAGCAGCAGAGTGACTGGTGTCAGGCAGAGAGCAGCGGGTGGGTGGTGTCAGGCAGAGAGCAGCAGGGTGGGTGGTGTCAGGCAGAGAGCAGCAGAGTGTCTGGTGTCAGGCGGAGAGCAGCAGGGTGGGTGGTGTCAGGCAGAGAGCAGCAGGGTGGGTGGTGTCAGGCAGAGAGCAGCAGGGTGGGTGGTGTCAGGCAGAGAGCAGCGGGGTGGGTGGTGTCAGGCAGAGAGCAGCGGGGTGGGTGGTGTCAGGCAGAGAGCAGCAGGGTGGGTGGTGTCAGGCGGAGAGCAGCAGGGTGGGTGGTGTCAGGCAGAGAGCAGCGGGGTGGGTGGTGTCAGGCAGAGAGCAGCGGGGTGGGTGGTGTCAGGCGGAGAGCAGCAGGGTGGGTGGTATCAGGCGGAGAGCAGCGGGGTGGGTGGTGTCAGGCAGAGAGCAGCAGGGTGGGTGGTGTCAGGCAGAGAGCAGCGGGGTGGGTGGTGTCAGGCGGAGAGCAGCAGGGTGGGTGGTGTCAGGCGGAGAGCAGCAGGGTGGGTGGTGTCAGGCGGAGAGCAGTGGGGTGGGTGGTGTCAGAGCCAGCGGGTGTCCGGAAGCTGCAACAAGGTGCGTGGAAGAGCGGAAACCAAATGTACTTCAAAAAAGCAAAGCAGATGTTATCTGAGCCCTTGGAAACACACACTCGGGGGGGGGGGGAGTGACGCTGTAGGTGGGGAGATAGATATCGCATTCTCTCAAAGATAAAAAGATCTTGAAATTTAAAACGTTGCCCAATAAGTTTGTGAGAGTTGATGTTCCATTAACTTTAAGAAAGCCACTGCTCAAAAACATACCATTGAACGCCTCAGGTCTGTGAGTGTGTTTATCCTCCTCACACAACTCTTGGTCACCAACCCATGTCTATTCCTTTCCCACTCATTCCGAGGATGTGATTGTCCATCCCTCGCTGTCCCGTGAGCAGGTGCTGGGGAGCACAGTGGGTGAAGCAGCATCACAGGAGCGGGAGAGTCGCTGTCGCTGTCCTGGGGAGCCTGCTCCAGCAGGACTGCTCCTCGGACACTGCTTGACCTACTGTGGTTTCTCCAGCTCCACATCCTACCGAGTCCAACTTTCCAGCATCTGCATTCCTCACTGTCTCCAAGGTGACAGTCAGCTGCCTCCATAACCAGGCAGCCCACAATGCCCTGAGAGAGGGAATTCCGGGATTCTGACCCAGCAACACTGAAGGAACAGTGAGATCTTCCCAGGATGGTGAGGAGCTTGGAGGGGAACTTGCAGGGGCTAGTGTTCCCATGTATCTGACACTTAATGGTAAGGTCCTAGGGAGTGTTGCTGAACAAAGAGACCTTGGAGTGCAAGTTCATAGCTCCTTGAAAGTGGAGTCACAGGTAGATAGGATAGTGAAGAAGGTGTTTGGTATGCTTTCCTTTATTGGTCAGAGTATTGAGTACAGGAGTTGGGAGGTCATGTTGCTGCTGTACAGGACATTGGTTAGGCCACTGTTGGAATATTGTGTGCAATTCTGGTCTCCTTCCTATCAGAAAGATGTTGTGAAACTTGAAAGAGTTCAGAAAAGATTTACAAAGATGTTGCCAGGGTTGAGCTATAGGGAGAGGCTGAATAGGCTAGAGTTATTTTGCCTGGAGCATTGAGTCCAGAACTAGAGGGCATAGGTTTAGGGTGAGAGGGGAAAGATATAAAAGAGACCTAAGGGGCAACTTTTTCACACAGAGGGTGGTACGTGTATGGAATGAACTGCCAGAGGATGTGGTGGAGGCTGGTACAATGACAACATTTAAGAGGCATCTGGATGGGTATATGAATAGGAAGGGTTTGGAGGGATATGGGCCGGGTGCTGGCAGGTGGGACTAGATTAGGTTGGGATATCTGGTCAGCATGGACGGGTTGGACCGAAGGGTCTGTTTCCATGCTGTACATCTCTATGACTCTATGCTGCCCTTGTCCTTCGAGATGGAAGTGGCCGTGGGTTTGGAAGGTGCTGCCTGAGGATCTTTGGTGAATTTCTGCATCTTGTAGATGGTACACACTGCTGCATATGTTTATCTAGATTCTCTTTAAAGTTGAGATGTTGAAGCTTGATTGAGTTTCTGATAGATCCTCTTTAACACTTTAAACCATTTTAATTAAACAGAACCTGTAGAACCATTGAACAACTCCGAAGTATGGAACAGTAACACTGAGAGCATTTGAGTGATAATAATCCAGAGATTTATATGTCTGAGTTCAACTCCCAATGTACTGGGAGGAACTTAAAAATCCAATTAATTTGTGATCTGTAACAGGAACGTGACTGCAAAATTACCATCAGCAGAGTGCGTATTGTATGGGGAGGGGTGAGACAGGCGAGGATGATTTTGTTTTTATCCATTCACAGGATGTAGGCATCTCTAGCTCGGCCTGCCTATATTCCCCATCCCTAATTACCCAGAGGGCAGTTTAGAGGTAACCTCATCACTGTGGGGCTTAGATTAGATTGCTTACAGTGTGGAAACAGGCCCTTTGGCCCAACAAGTCCTCACCTGACCCGCCGAAGCGCAACCCACCCATACCCCTACATTTACCCCGTACCTAACACTACGGGCAATTTAGCATGGCCAATTCACCCTGACCCGCACATCTTTGTGACTGTGGGAGGAAACCGGAGCACCCGGAGGAAACCCACGCAGACACGGGGAGAATGTGCAAACTCCACACAGACAGTCACCTGAGTCGGGAATTGAACCCGGGTCTCAGGCGCTACGAGGCAGCAGTGCTAACCACTGTGTGCCACCGTGCCGGCTGGAGTCACATGTAGGCCGAACCAGGTAAGGATGGCAGTTTCCTTCGCTCAAGGACATTACTGACCCAGGTGGGGTTTTTCCAACAATTGACAGGGATTCATGGTCATCGTCAGATTCTTAATTCTGGATTGCTTTAAAAACTGAATTTAAATTCCATCGTCTGGTGTGGTGGGATTTGAACCGAGGTCCCCAGAGCATTCTCTGGGTTAACATTTCAGTGACAATACCTCGAGGACATAGTCTCCCCTAAATCTGTTGGAATGTACAAGAATGGTGATGGTGAGGAAGCCTTGGCAGAGTGGGCATTGAGAAGCCCCTGTGGGAGTAACCGCATCAAGACGACAATAGAGACCCCTCTATTGAAACAGAAACATGGAGACTGTTCGATGGATGGTCCTGAGTCTTTGGAAGCCCCTTCCCAGAGGGGGCAGGGTATGGGGTGGGTGGTGTTGGTGGGGGGGGTGGGGTCGGGGGGGGTGGGGGCGAGTGGCAGTGGTGTTTGAATCTGTTAAGGGCTGAGGGGGATTCTGGACTAACAAAGGGGATTGGTTGTTCTCGGGGATAGTCAGGGAGCTGAGGCCATAATCAGATCAGCTATTGTCAGATTGAAGGTCAGGACAGGCTTGAGGGGCCAAATGGCCTATTCCTGCTAGTATTTCTCTTGTTATGGTCTTGTTTCCAAATTCTCCAAAATTGATGCTCAAATCAGGCTGATATTTCTGCTTGGAGAAAGTGAGGTCTGCAGATGCTGGAGATCAGAGCTGAAAATGTGTTGCTGGAAAAGCGCAGCAGGTCAGGCAGCATCCAAGGAGCAGGAGAGTCGACGTTTCAGGCATAAGCCCTTCATCAGGAATGAGGAGAGTGTGCCAGGCAGGCTAAGATAAAAGGTAGGGAGGAGGGACTAGGGGGAGGGGTGTTGGAGGTGCGATAGGTGGAAGGAGGTCAAGGTGAGGGTGATAGGCCGGAGTGGGGTGGGGGCGGAGAGGTCAGGAAGAAGATTGCAGGTTAGGAGGGCGGTGCTGAGTTCGAGGGATTTGACTGAGACAAGGTGGGGGGAGGGGAAATGAGGAAACTGGAGAAATCTGAGTTCACCCCTTGTGGTTGGAGGGTTCCCAGGCGGAAGATGAGGCGCTCTTCCTCCAACCGTCGTGTTGCTATGGTCTGGTGATGGAGGAGTCCAAGGACCTGCATGTCCTTGGTGGAGTGGGAGGGGGAGTTGAAGCGTTGAGCCACGGGGTGGTTGGGTTGGTTGGTTCGGGCGTCCCAGAGGTGTTCTCTGAAGCGTTCCGCAAGTAAGCGGCCCGTCTCCCCAATATAGAGGAGGCCACATCGGGTGCAGCGGATGCAATAGATGATGTGTGTGGAGGTACAGGTGAACTTGTGACGGATATGGAAGGATCCCTTGGGGCCTTGGAGGGAAGTGAGGGAGGAGGTGTGGGCGCAAGTTTTACATTTCCTGCGGTTGCAGGGGAGGTTGGGTTGGTGGGGGGTGTGGACATGATGAGGGAGTCACGGAGGGAGTGGTCTTTTCGGAACACTGATAGGGGAGGGGAGGGAAATATATCCCTGGTGGTGGGGTCCGTTTGGAGGTGGCGGAAATGACGATGGATGATACGATGTATATGGAGGATGGTGGGGTGGTAGGTGAGGACCAGTGGGGTTCTGCAGTGACATTTCTGCTTGCAAATGAGCTTCTAGGTTAATGGAGTGAAAGAGCTGGCAGTGGGTTGTCCCCCCATTCAGTGTGATGATGGACAATTTGAAGGAGTCTCAGAGAAACGGGTTTTGTTCTGGAGTCTTTTATAAGTCAGAGGACAAAGGAGGACAAGGACTGATTAGGGATAGTCAACATGGCTTTGTGCGTGGGAAATCATGTCTCACAAAATTGATTGAGTTTTTTGAAGAAGTAACAAAGAGGATTGATGAGGGCAGAGCAGTAGATGTGATCTATGTGGACTTCAGTAAGACGTACAACAAGGTTCCCCATGGGAGACTGATTAGCAAGGTTAGATCTCATGGAATACAGGGAGAACTAGCCATTTGGATACAGAACTGGCTCAAAGGTAGAAGACAGAGGGTGGTGGTGGAGGGTTGTTTTTCAGACTGGAGGCCTGTGACCAGTGGAATGCCACAAGGATCGGTGCTGGGTCCTCTACTTTTTGTCATTTACATAAATGATTTGGATGCGAGCATAAGAGGTACAGTTAGTAAGTTTGCAGATGACACCAAAATTGGAGGTGTAGTGGACAGCGAAGAGGGTTACCTCAGATTACAACAGGATCTTCACCAGATGGGCCAATGGGCTGAGAAGTGGCAGATGGAGTTTTATTCAGATAAATGTGAGGTGCTGCAATTTGGGAAAGCAAATCTTAGCAGGACTTATACACTTAATGGTAAGGTAAAAACAATGACTGCAGATGCTGGAAACCAGATTCTGGATCAGTGGTGCTGGAAGAGCACAGCAGTTCAGGCAGCATCCAACAAGCAGCGAAATCGACGTTTCGGGCAAAAGCCCTTCATCAGGAATAAAGGCAGTGAGCCTGAAGCGTGGAGAAATAAGCTAGAGGGGGGTGGGGGTGGGGAGAGAGTAGCATAGAGTACAATGGGTGAGTGGGGGAGGGGATGAAGGTGATAGGTCAGGGAGGAGAGGGTGGAGTGGATAGGTGGAAAAGGAGCTAGGCAGGTAGGACAAGTCCGGACAACTCATGGGGACAGTGCTGAGCTGGAAGTTTGGAACTAGGGTGAGGTGGGGGAAGGGAAACGAGGAAACTGTTGAAGTCCACATTGATGCCCTGGGGTTGAAGTGTTCCGAGGCGGAAGATGAGGCGTTCTGTCCTTGTTATGGTTGGAGGGGTGGGGTCTGAGGGCGGAGGTGCGGGATGTGGACAAGATGCGTTGGAGGACATCTTTAACCACGTGGGAAGGGAAATTGCGGTCTCTAAAGAAGGAGGCCATCTGGTGTGTTCTATGGTGGAACTGGTCCTCCTGGGAGCAGATACGGCGGAGGCAGAGGAATTGGGAATACGGGATGGCATTTTTGCAAGAGGTAGGGTGGGAAGAGGTGTAATCCAGGCAGTTGGAAGAGGTGTATATCCAGACTGCCTATGCCCCTGGTGCTCACCTTCCACCCTACAAACCTTCGCATAAACCAAATCATCCGCTGACATTTCCGCCACCTCCAAAAAGACCCCACCACCAGGGATATATTTCCCTCCCCACCCCTTTCCGCCTTCCGCAAAGACTGTTCCCTCCGTGACTACCTGGTCAGGTCCACGCCCCCCTACAACCCACCCTCCCATCCTGGCACTTTCCCCTGCCACCGCAGGAACTGTAAAACCTGTGCCCACACCTCCTCCCTCACCTCTATCCAAGGCCCTAAAGGAGCCTTCCACATCCATCAAAGTTTTACCTGCACATCCACTAATATCATTTATTGTATCCGTTGCTCCTGATGTGGTCTCCTCTACATTGGGGAGACTGGGCGCCTCCTAGCAGAGAGCTTTAGGGAACATCTCCGAGACACCCGCACCAATCAACCACACCGCCCCGTGGCTCAACATTTCAACTCCCCCTCCCACTCTGCCGAGGACATGGAGGTCCTGGGCCTCCTTCACCACCACTCCCTCACCACCAGACGCCTGGAGGAGGAACGCCTCATCTTCCACCTCGGAACACTTCAACCCCAGGGCATCAATGTGGACTTCAACAGTTTCCTCATTTCCCCTTCCCCCACCTCACCCTAGTTCCAAACTTCCAGCTCAGCACTGTCCCCATGACTTGTCCGACCTGCCTAGCTCCTTTTCCACCTATCCACTCCACCCTCTCCTCCCTGACCTATCACCTTCATCCCCTCCCCCACTCACCCATTGTACTCTATGCTACTCTCTCCCCACCCCCACCCTCCTCTCGCTTATCTCTCCACCCTTCAGGCTCACTGCCTTTATTCCTGAGGAAGGGCTTTTGCCCGAAATGTCGATTTCACTGCACTTAATGGTAAGGTCCTAGGGAGTGTTGCTGAACAAAGAGACCTTGGAGTGCAGGTTCATAGCTCCTTGAAAGTGGAGTCACAGGTGGATAGGATAGTGAAGAAGGTGTTTGGTATGCTTTCCTTTATTGGTCAGAGTATTGAGTACAGGAGTTAGGGGTCATGTTGTGGCTGTACAGGACATTGGTTAGGCCACTGTTGGAATATTGTGTGCAATTCTGGTCTCCTTCCTATCGGAAAGATGTTGTGAAACTTGAAAGGGTTCAGAAAAGATTTACAAGGATGTTGCCAGGGTTGGAGGATCTGAGCTACAGGGAGAGGCTGAACAGGCTGGGGCTGTTTTCCCTGGAGCGTCGGAGGCTGAGGGGTGACCTTATAGAGGTTTACAAAATTATGAGGGGCATGGATAGGATAAATAGACAAAGTCTTTTCCCTGGGGTTGGGGAGTCCAGAACTAGAGGGTAGAGGTTTAGGGTGAGAGGGGAAAGATATAAAAGAGACCTAAGGGGCAACTTTTTCACACAGAGGGTGGTACGTGTATGGAATGAGCTGCCAGAGGATGTGGTGGAGGCTGGTACAATTACAGCATTTAAGAGGCATTTGGATGGGTATATGAATAGGAAGGGTTTGCAGGGATATGGGACTAGATTGGGTTGGGATATCTGGTCAGCATGGACGGGTTGGGCCGAAGGGTCTGTTTCCATGCGGTACATCTCTATGACACTATGACAATGTCAAGAATCTGTACAGAAAGTGTTTGTATGTTAGGTCTTTAAAATTAAAATCACGCATGGGATCATAATTACATTCATAAGCAGGAAGGTTTGTAAGTCAGACATTTGTAAATTGGGGCCCTCCTGTATAACTCTGTACATCCCCGTTTTTCAGACGCTCTGTGTTCTTCACAGTACGTTTCCATCCGAGCACAGCCATTTTGTGAAGGATTCGTGTCACCGTCAACACTGTAAGATGGAGGCCTGCCCTACGCACTCTCGGCCTGTCATTTACTGTCACCCTTTACTGGGGAGGTGTGTCACTACGTCACCAGCTGAACATTCACCCTCACTTTGTAGCAATATTGTTTTCTCAAAAACAAACAGAACCATTAACGTTCACTTCAACGTACACTCCACTGAAAATTAAAGCATTGTCATTCACCGTCACCCACACTCACTCACACTCACACTCACACACTTAGTCACACACACTTAGTCACACACACTCACACACACACACTCACACTCACACACACTCACACACACTCACACACACACTTACTCAGTCACACACACTCACACCCACTTACACACACTCACACACCCTCACATACACACTCACACTCACACACACACACTTACTTAGTCACACACACTCACACACTCACACACACACTTAGTCACACACACACGCACTCACATACACACACCCACACCCTCACACACACACCCACACACACACACACACACACACACACACCCTCACATACACACACACACACACACTTAGTCACACACACTCACATACACACACACACTCACTCACACACACATACACACACTCACTCAGTCACACACTCAGTTACACACACACACTCACGTACTCAGACACTCACACACCGATACTTTCACACTCGCACTCAGACCTCTCACACTCATGCACGCAGACACTCACACTCATGTACTCACACACTCAGAAACACACTCACTCAGATACTCACACTCATGAACTCACACTCTCACACTCACGCACACACTCACATACACACACTCAGACATTCATACACACACACACGCTCACTCTCAGACACACACACTCACACACTCAGATACACACACACTCTGTCTCTCAGACACTCTCCCTCAGACACACTCACCCTCAGACACTTACACACTCTCTCAGACACACACACACACACACACACACACACACACACACACACACACACAGTAAAAATTGAACACAAGCACAATGACTAATGCATTTAAGAAATGAATTCTAGAGTGAAAGCAGAAGTATTGTTCCTCACGCTTAATAATCCATCTGAAAGGGTGTGGGGTCAGACAACAGGCAGCTGTTGGATGTAATTCTCATATTTAGGACGAGGGACAGAACAGGGAATTAGAGACTAGTCAGCAGAACATCAGGGACAGCAATGAACATGGAACCTGTTCTGAAGGGGAAGTTAGAGGAACATCCAGAAATGATAAAAATAACAATGAACAGCCAGGTCAGGTTTCATATGGGAAAATAATTATTGACCAAACATTGAATTTGATGAGGAGGGAACATTAAGAGTAAACTGTAATAATGTAGTGGATGTAATTTATCTGGATTTTGAAAAGGCCTTTGATAAGATGCCCCATCACAGACAATGAAGTAGGTGAGGGGATGTAGAGTCTGGGGGAGAGGGGGATGTAGAGTCTGGGGGAGAGGGGGATGTAGTGTCTGGGGGAGAGGGGGATGTAGAGTCTGGGGGAGAGGGGGATGTAGAGTCTGGGGGAGAGGGGGATGTAGTGTCTGGGGGAGAGGGGGATGTAGTGTCTGGGGGAGAGGGGGATGTAGAGTCTGGGGGAGAGGGGGATGTAGTGTCTGGGGGAGAGGGGGATGTAGTGTCTGGGGGAGAGGGGGATGTAGAGTCTGGGGGAGAGGGGGATGTAGAGTCTGGGGGAGAGGGGGATGTAGAGTCTGGGGGAGAGGGGGATGTAGAGTCTGGGGGAGAGGGGGATGTAGTGTCTGGGGGAGAGGGGGATGTAGTGTCTGGGGGAGAGGGGGATGTAGTGTCTGGGGGAGAGGGGGATGTAGAGTCTGGGGGAGAGGGGGATGTAGAGTCTGGGGTAGAGGGGGATGTAGTGTCTGGGGGAGAGGGGTTTGCAGCGACAGGACTGGAAGCAGAGGGTGGGTGTGAAGGGAATTTGTTTAGTGAGGGAGATGTTGGGAGATGTCGGGTGATGTTGGGTGATGTTGGGTGATGTTGGGAGATGGGTGATGTTGGGTGATGTCGGGTGATGTTGGGTGATGTCGGGTGATGTTGGGAGATGTTGGGCGATGTTGGGTGATGTTGGGTGATGTTGGGAGATGTTGGGCGATGTTGGGTGATGTTGGGTGATGTTGGGTGATGTTGGGGGATGTTGGGTGATGTTGGGAGATGTTGGGCGATGTCGGGTGATGTTGGGTGATGTTGGGTGATGTTGGGAGATGTTGGGTGATGTCGGGTGATGTCGGGTGATGTTGGGTGATGTTGGGTGATGTTGGGTGATGTCGGGTGATGTCGGGTGATGTTGGGTGATGTCGGGGGATGTTGGGTGATGTTGGGTGATGTTGGGTGATGTTGGAGGATGTTGGGTGATGTTGGGTGATGTGGGAGATGTTGGGTGATGTTGGGTGATGTTGGGGGATGTCGGGTGATGTCGGGTGATGTCGGGTGATGTCGGGAGATGTCGGGTGATGTCGGGGGATGTCGGGGGATGTCGGGGGATGTCGGGTGATGTTGGGTGATGTTGGGTGATGTTGGGTGATGTCGGGTGATGTCGGGTGATGTCGGGGGATGTCGGGTGATGTCGGGTGATGTTGGGAGATGTTGGGTGATGTTGGGTGATGTCGGGTGATGTCGGGTGATGTCGGGGGATGTCGGGTGATGTTGGGTGATGTTGGGTGATGTTGGGTGATGTTGGGTGATGTTCCTCCATTTGGATAAACGCTGGTGACAGCTTAATGAACATGATTTATACTTTGGAATCAAAAACATGATTTCTAAACTGACAGGTTGTATCTTATTGTGGGAACAAATAGTTAATGCTGAACAAACAGCAACAACTTACCGGAGGGTATCTATCAATGTACAGATAGGGCAAAACAATCAGCATGGACCATTCAACACTGGCCACAGCAGGAATCGGGAGGTGTTGGACCAGAGGAACTAAAGGGTTTCAGACCTCAGGTACAAATACCCCAATAACTAAACGTTGGCTGTCAGATTAGCAAGGCCATGAAAAATCAAACTGCACAGTTGAGAGAGAGAGCATTCAACAATAGGGGAAAACAGCTCGACTTTAATTCAGCCTTGGTCCGCCTACGTTTGAGCACTGTGTCCAGTTCAGGTGACCGTGTTAGAAAATGGATAAGGAGATTTTGGAGGACCTGGAGGGAAGGTCTGTGAGGGGGATGCAAGACGGGTGGACACCCACCCTCCCCAGGACAACGCTAACAGCCCAGCTCTCCCGCTTTCCAGTTAGACAAAGGGCTGGTGGGATTCGGGCAGGGTGGGGTGGTGACCTCATACAGGGCTTCAACATTCTGTTAGTGTTTGTCAGAATGGAGACTGGGAGGGTTTCCTCATGGTGCAGGGAGTAACTTACAGGGTGGTAACCTGTAACAGAACCCCTGAAACCCCATCGGGAACTCAGAAAGAAGGTTGCTGCCAAGAGATTGGTGAGAATCATAGAACCAGGCAGAACAGAAGAGGCCCTTTGGCCCATCAAGTCTGTACTACCAGAGAGGTACAACTGCCTACACCTGTCCCGTGAGGAGTTCACTCCCACAGGGAATGGTCACCTGAATAGTCACAGTGCACATCTGGGGAAGCTCGACAGGCCTGTGAGGGAGAAATGACAGGCCTGATGGTCAATCGAGAAGAGAAAGGATAGGGAGAGGCTGGAGTGGAGTAAAAACCCCGGGAGGGGGGCACAGGCTGGTCTTGGCCTTGGTGACATACCCACTCTAACAAAGAGGTACCCTGAGTGATACAAAGGCCATAGTGGTGACAATGGGCTGCATTGAATAGGCATATATTGCCTCACATACAGTCATAGAGACATACAGCACGGAAACAGACCCTTCGGTCCAACCCGTCCATGCCAACCCAATCTAGTCCCATCTGCCAGCGCCCGGCCCATATTCCTCCAAACCCTTCCTATTCATTTACCCCTCCAGATGCCTCTTAAATGTTGCAAGTGTCATGTGGAAGATTAAAGTATAAAATCATCAAAGTTTAAAGATGGTAGAGAGATCACAACCAGCAAATAAGAAGACAGTGCTTACTCAGGGTGGGGCAGGGGGTGGGGGGGACACAGACCAGACCAGGCAGAGAGGGGAGACCCTTCCCATTGGGGCCAGGCTGTCCACGGGGTGATGGAGGAGGGGAAAGTGGGGATCGGCGTTTCAGGTATAAGCCCTTCATCAACAGCGTATTCCTGAAACGTCGATTCTCCTGCTCCTCGATGCTGCCTGATCAGCTGCGCTTTTCCAGCACCTCACTCTCAACTCTGTTCAAGGGGGATGGTAGGAAAGACTTTGTCACAAAGTGGAGCCCAAATCCCCCCCACCCCACCCCACTCGCAGTAAGAAGAACGAGGGAAGGGGGTTTTTACAGAAACCGATAAAATTCAAACTGGGCTGCACAGATCAGACACAGCAGGGATGTTCCCGATTCCGAGGGAGCCCAGGTTAAGTTCACGGTCTAAGGACACAGGGTAAACCATTTCGGGGCTGGTGTGAGGAGCAATTTCTTCCCCCAGCGAGTGGTGGGCCTGTGGAATTCTCCACCACATGAAACTATCGAGGCCAAAACATTTCGGCCTTTTCAGAAAGCTGCAGATACAGATCTTCAGGCTAAAGGGACCGAAGGGTACGAGGTGAGAGCAGGAACAGGGGGTGGGATTGGACGGTGAGCTGTGATAGTGATTAAGGCCAGAGCAGGTTTGAGGGGCTGACTGACCACCTCCTTCTATGTTTCTGTAAAAACCATCAGGGCTGGGGGTGAATTGAAAAGGTTTGAGGCAGTTTGATCAATGTTGAGGCAGTGATGGAATGACAGGATATCGAACAAAGTGAGCTAAAGGACCAGGAACCTGGTCCTGTTCTCATCTGGACAACAGAATGGACTCAAGTTGAATTATTCCCAGATCAGTGTATCCTGCTGAAATTGTCTGGTAATAATGAATATTTACGGTAAATATTGCCCTGTGTAGAGTTGATACGTTGAGCCGTTAGGAGCTGCGTTTTGCCGTGACTGGGTGTGCCTATCCCCTCACCCATATCGCCTGACAGACATACTCCAGAAAACAGACCAGGTCCTCGTGGGATCTTACCGTACAGACCGTTGTTCCACTGGGCAATGCCACTTGCCACCATCATCACCAGGATGGTATTACCAGCTAACTCCATGTGGGGCACGCTCAGGAACTGCATCAATCTGATCTCTGTTGCAGTAACCTCAGTACTGAGATTAGGCAGGAAGTCACTGGTGAAAAGTTAGCAGCAAACCTCAGAACACACACGTTAACTGCTCAAGCACCAGATCTTGTCACCAGGAAACTCCACGGCACTGACTCAAAGCTAGAAATCTTCCAAAACCAGGAACAAGTAGTCTCAATCTGCTCTGAGCACCAACAAAACACACAGATTCTAGTGTACAGGATTGGTCTGAGTGATCGAGAGAGCACCCAGTGATTGGAGAATTCCAGTGATCAATGAGATCCCAGGCACCAGCAAGAATTCCAACAATCCAGCAAAGGTGGATAATCCCAGTGTTCAAGGAGATTCCAGTGAACAGAGGAAACTCTGATGATCAGGGTAATCCCAGCGCCCTACGCTAGGAGGACTGAATCTAGTACCTGGGTGTAATGGCTGCCTCTGGGGGCAGATGGGAATCCCAGGGAATTTGTATGGAGCATTGAAAATCCAGACCAAATAGTTGGAGGCATTCTCTGTACAAAGAGTGTTTTCTTTTCTCTGTTTCTGATAGTAAGCTGAAATGGGAAAAGGACTAAGGCCTGGGGATGAACATACTCCACTGTTACAAAAAAACTGATGGACTCGGCAAGATGGCGGTGATTCTGTCGAGCTGCTGGGGACAGCTCGGCCTAACAGCCAAAGCAGACCGGTGTTTTATTGCCATTCCTGGCCAACTACTGTGGTGGAATTATTAGTTTAAAACCTTACGGAACACATATTTGTTAATATTTGGGAGTGGGAAGGATGCCAAAGGGAAAAGGAGCAAACAAACAGCAGCAGGGAGGCCACTCCCCTGCAGCACCGACCCCACCAGGGACTGCAGCAGCAGCAGGTTCTCCTCACCCTCCCCCGGGGACCTGACAGACTCACAGGAATTAGCTGCGGCGATGGAGAGAGTTACCTTGAAAGCTGGGGCTGTGATTGAGGAGATCCATGGGGAAATCCATGGGGAGATTCGTGCCCAGGTCCAACCTATCACATCCATGCTGCAGGAGCACAAGCAGGAGATCCAGGGCCTCAGGGAGAGGCTGGAGGAGGTGGAGGTTCACACTAAGGCCTCGAGAGCTGCGATGGAGTCCTCATCCAGTCAGATCCGGAGCGAGAGGTGCGGGCCTTGCAAGACCACATCGACGACCTCGAAAATCGAGGTCGGAGGATAAATCTCCGAATTTCCGGGCTCCCTGAAGGTGAGGACAGTGAGCAGCCAGTCAGCTTGTTGGAAAGCTGGGTGCTGAGGTTTTTGGGCTTTCACATGGAGTCCAGCAGGCTACAGATGGAAAGGGCGTATCGGGTTACAGTGCACAGGTCAGGGCCGGTGCAGCGCCCTGTTCGGTGCTAGAGCACTTCCATTCATATAAGGACAAGCAAAAAGTCATAGAAACTTCCAGATCCCTGGGAAAAGATCCGCAGGCACTGCTGTAGAAAGGGTCAAAAGTCATGTTTTTCCAGGATTTCTCTGCAGCTGTAATTCAAAAGAGGAAGTCCTTCGATGAAGTTAAAAAGAGGCTGAGGAGCCTGGGCACCCAGTCCTCCCTGAGATACCCCACAGTGCTCCATTTCAGCCACAAGGACTCAGTTTATACAACTGACTCAACGGCACGGTGGCACAGTGGTTAGCACTGCTACCTCACAGCGACAGAGACCTGGGTTCAATTCCCGACTCAGGCGACTGACTGTGTGGAGTTTGCACGTTCTCCCCGTGTCTGCGTGGGTTTCCTCCGGGTGCTCCGGTTTCCTCCCACGGTCCAAAGATGTGTGGGTCAGGTGAATTGGCCATGCTAAATTGCCCGTAGTGTTAGGTAAGGGGGAAAGGGTGGGTGGTGGGTCGGTGTGGACTTGTTGGGCCGAAGGGCCTGTTTCCACACTGTAAGTAATCTAATCTAATAACGCTAAAAACTTTGTAGACACTTTAAAACAGACGGATTAATGTTTATTCGCTTTTCTATCTTTCCCCATGTTTTCCCTTCCTTTTTAAAATTCCTTTCTTTCTCCCGAATAATTTCTTTTTTGGAAAGAGGGGAAAAGACCTTGGAATAAGTTGTTCCTTTTTTTAATAACTGTATTTTCTGATGGGAAATTTTGTGGATGTTCTTTGTTGTCTCTCCCCCTGTTTTTTTGTTTGTTCTGTTTCTCTTTTAGTCACAAGTCGGGGTGACATGAAGCCAGGGATGGGTGGGGGGCTCATCCTGACTTGGTCTTTTTTATGTTGATTTAAGGATCATCTCCTTGGTTTTTTTTCTGGCCTAAGGCTGGGCCACAGTCCCGGTTTGAAGGAGCTGTGAAGGAGGGGATGGGTAGGGTGAGTGCCCCCTATGGGCAGGAGGAAGAGTCTTCCATTCAAGATTTTATAGTTGGTTTTCTTTGTAGTTTTTTGGTAGTAATAGTTGTTATGGTTACGATAGAGTAGTTTTTGTGTATATAATTCTTCGACTCTGTGAGTCTTTATTTACTTGTGCTCAGCACTTTGTAAGCAGAGATCCCCCTCCCAGGGGTTCAAGGGGATATGGCTAAGTGTCATGTTAAATGGTGCACCTGGAACATCAAAGGAAGTCATTCACCTGTTAAAAGGAAAAAAAGTGCTTTCTAGCCTTAAGAGGGAAAGGGTTGATATCGCTTTGCTGCAGGAAACCCATCTTGATGATGGGGACCACCTGAAATTACAACAGGGGGGTTATGACTGGGTATTCTTTTCATCCTTTACTACTAAAAGTAGGGGAATGGCGGTACTTATCCAGAAAAATCTTCCGTTCACATTATTAGAGCAGGTGAAAGATGAGCAGGGACGGTTTGTGATACTTAAAGCCCTGATGCATGGGGAGGAATATGGCATTTTAAACGTCTACTGTCCTCCAACACATCCCCTCAAAGTTTTGATTAGTGCTTTCTCTAAGCTGAGTGCCCTCGGAACACAGCACATTATTATATGGGGGGGGGGGCAGGATTTTAATTGTCTTGTGGATCCGACAGTGGACAGGTTGCCTTGTGGGCCCTCAACTATCTCTTTGCAGGCCAAGCAGGTGACTGACTGATGTGAGGAGTTGGGGCTGGTGGATATTTGGAGATGTCTTCACCCTACCAGCAGGGACTTCACCTTTTATCAAACCCACATAAATGTCACACGAGGACTGACCTCTTTCTGGCTCCCTCGGCCCTTCTGGATTCGATTCTGGGTTGTAAAATTGGGAATATAGCTATCTCTGATCACACCGCAGTATATTTGGAGGTTAAGGCCAAGAGCGAGGGGCTAGGTTTGCGGCACGGACGTTTGGATCCTTTCTCCTCAAGGATCCCAAATGTGTGGAATACTTTTTGAAGGAGTTTCAGGAATTAGATTAGATTAGATTAGATTAGATTAGACTTACAGTGTGGAAACAGTAGTCCGTCCGTGCTATGGGAGACTGCTAAGGCCTTTGATAGGGGATTAACTAAATCCTATTCGGCAAGCCAGAAACGACAGAAGAAGGAGCAGCAGTGTCTACTTGAGACGCGGTTGAAAGCCACCGAGACAGCACATTTTGCGCAGCCCTGGGTGACTAAGCTACAGTGGATCACGGCCCTCCAGGCTGCCTTGAATTCACTACTGACACAAAACGCAAAGAAAGAACTTGCTTTTGTTAGACAAAGGCTGTTCGAATATGGGGATAGGCCAGGGAAGTATTTTGCGTACCTTACTAGGAAAAAGTGTACTCCCCAATCCATTACTGCAATCAGAGACAGCGCCAGGGTCCTTACATACGATACTAGAAAGATTAATGAGGCTTTTCAGAGCTTTTACTCTGAATTGTATCGGTCTGAAGGTTGCGAGGACAGGAGGGCTAAAATGGAGACCTTTTTAAGAACCTGGACCTCCCAGGGGTAACCTTGGAACAGGCCTCTCTCCTTAATGCCCCGTTGACAGTTCAGGAAATACAGGAGGTAACTTCAGAGTGGGAAGGCACCTGGCCCTGATGGTCTTCCGGGTGAGTTTTATAAGGAGTTTATAGGGATTCTGTCAGGGCCGATGTTGGAGATGTACAATCACTCCTATATACATGAACGCCTATCACCATCTGAGAGAGGCTAATATTTCCTTAATTCTTAAGAAGGGGAAGGGTCCTGAGGATTGTGCCTCATACAGGCCCATCTCTCTATTAAACTCAGATTTCAAGATTCTGTCTAAGATCCTGGCGCTGAGATGGGAAAAGGTGTTGTCCCATATTGTTAAAGAGGACCAGACAGGCTTTATAAGGGGCTGTCGGTTCTCTAATAATATTAGAAGGTTGCTGAATATGGTCCAAGCTTGTCAGCAACAATCGATTCAGGGGTTGGTGTTTTCCTTAGATGCAGATGAAGCATTTGACAAGGTGGAATGGCCATATCTTTCTTATGTCTTAGAACAGTTTAGGTTGGGTGGGGTCTTTGCTAGGTGGGTAGAGGTTTTATATTGCCACCCTCTGGCCACGGTCATCACCAACAGGGTGAAGTCTGGGAATTTTAGGATTGTTAGGGATAGTCGGCAAGGCTGCCCCCTCTGACCATTGTTGTTTACGTTGGTGATAGAGCCGCTGGCAGAAGCCATTCGTCAGAACGCCCACATAACCGCTCCAGAAGTAGGATCGAGGGCACACAAGATGATGTCCTTCTGTTTGTATCGAACCCGATGACCTCCGTACCCCATTTGATATAATGTATAATTCATTTGGGGCTATTTCAGGATATAAAATTAACTTTGCAAAATTGGAGGCTCTGCCTTTGGGGAACCTTAAGGATGTATCAGAAGTTGAGGGTGGCCCTAGGTTCCCTTTTAAGTGATCACAGGCAGGGTTCCAATACCTAGGCATTTTTATTACCCTCAAGTTTGATCGATTATTTCTGACTAACTTTGCTCACTTGCTCGACAATATTAGGCGAGATCTCCAGAGATGGGAGGCTCTTCCAATTTCATGGCTGGGCCGAATATCTCTCATTAAGATGAATGTTCTTCCCCGTTTGCTTTATCTCATGCGTATGCTCCCGATAATGTTTCCCAGGTCAACGCTGCGGAAGCTTATGGGATGGTTTGGTTCCTTTGTCTGGCATCATGGGCAGCCCCTCATCAAACTTACTAAATTGCAGTTGCCTCATGGAGAGGGAGGAGTTGATTTCCCAGATATCAGGAGGTATCAGTTGAGTTCCCTGCTGTCCTTTGTCTGTGATTGGGTAGGTAATGATCCAAACTCAATATGGTTGGATATCGAGGCCTCCCAGGCAAAGTGCCCTCTTATTAACCTGTTGTTCATGGATAAGATGAGGACAGTAATGGACCATTGCTGGAACCCCATTGTCATTAGTACAGTCAAGGCATGGAGGACGAGGCGTCAGAGTGAGGGTTGTTTATCCAAGACTTTGCCACTTACAACCATAGTTGGCATGCTAGGGTTCCAACCAGGGATAATGGACCCAGGGTTCAAATTATGGGCAGTGAGAGGAGTTTCTAGTTTGGGAGACTTGTTTGAGGGGGAAGTTATGATGTCTTTTGAGTAACTGAGCTGCCAATACGGGTTGCCCAGCAGAGACCATTTCCATTTTTTTCAGGTTAGGGATTTCATCCAGGAGAAGACTACGCTGCTCACTAAGCCCTATAAGCCCGATACAGAGAAATTGTTGCTACGCTCCACAAGCACCCTTTCAGTTCGTGCCCTCTATCGCCTGCTGGGTGGCAGGGCCTGGCAGGATATTAACCGGTTAGGCGAGGTCTGGGAGCAAGAGCTGAGAGTGGAGATCTCTTCTGAAACACGGGAGAACATATGGGAGAATACTCGAAAGATCTCAATCGGTAATAGGACGTGTGCTACGCAGTTAAAAGTTCTGCACAGGGCTCATCTGGCACCAGACTGTCTGGCGAAGTTTAAAAAAGGGGCATCTTCAGTGTGTCCCAAATGTAAAATAAGTGTAGGTACTCTTACCCATTGCTTCTGGACATGCCACAGGCTCGGTGTTTACTGGAGCGCTGTGGTGGGAGAGATAGGGAGGGGATTGAGGACTGAGGTCAAACTAGACCCGATATCTCTCCTCTTAGGTCAACCGAGTTTACCATCTTTAGATGGACATGGGAAGAAACGATTTAATATTCTTACAGACTGTGCACAGAAGAATATTCTGATGAACTGGGTGTCAGAGACCCGCCGGGCTTGCTGGGATGGCAGACATTAATTATGGAGCACAGTGTGGACAGTTTTCCAAACATGGTGCACCACACAACAGACCATTTTTATACGGCATGGCAGCCCTACTGAGTTATTTGGATATAGATGTGTCAGTTACCCTAACTAGGGCGTTTGTCGAACCAGGATGGTTAGCTTTGTCAAACCCTGGGCCCTGGAGGGGGTCTCCTGAGTTAATTCAGGTGTATATACAATGCTCCCACTCCTTTGTTTGGGAGCTCTGTGCCGAGCAGAGCTGTTCTGTATTCTGTGGTTTTTTTTGCTTTTCTTTTTTTTGATCTATTAGTTATTTACTTATTTATTGGTGTTGCTTTGCACAGTGTTAGGGTTTGTTTTGTATTATAGGGTAGGTTAGTAGTTAGTAGACAATAGTTGTATTGTAATTTGTGGTTTTTTTCTTTTTATTATACTAATATTTGTTATTGATTGTATTTTTCAATAAATTTAAAAATTCCTAAAGTTAAAAAAAATTTACGAATAAATATATTACAAAAAAGGTGGACATGTCCCCAGGTCCAGATAGGATCTATCCCAGGTTACTGAGGGAATGAGAGAGGAAATAGCTGGGGCCTTAACAGATGTCCTTGCAGCATCCTTGAACATGGGGGAGGTCCTGGAGAATTGCTAATGTTGTCCCCTTGTTTAAGAAGGGTAGCAGAGATACTCCTGCTGGTGAGCCTGTTATTAGTGGTAGGGAAGCTGCTGGAGAAGGTACTGAGGGATAGGATCTATTCCCATTTGGAAGAAAATGGGCTGATCAGAAATGGGCAGCACGGTCTTATATGGGGAAGGTCATGTCTTACAAATCTAATAGGATTCTTTGAGGAGGTGACAAAGTTGATAAATGAAGGAAGTGCTGTAGATGCCATATACATGGACTTCAGTAAGGTGCTTGATAAGGTTCCCCATGGTAGGCTGAAGGAGAAAGTAAAGTTGCATGGGGTCCAGGGTGTACTAGCTTGATGGATATAGAACTGGCTGGGCAGCAGGAGACAGACTAGTAGTGGAAGAGTTATTCAAAATGGAGAACTGTGACCAGTGGTGTTCCACAGGGATCTGTGCTGGGACCACTGTTGTTTGTGATATACAACAATGATTTGGAGGAGGCATAGGTGATCTGATTAGCAAGTTTGCATATGACACTAAGATAGGTGCAGGAGCAGATAGTGAAGGGGACTGTACAGCAGAATATAGATAGATTGGAGAGTTGGGCAGAGAAATAGCAGATGGAGTTTAATCCTGACAAATGTGAGATGATGCATTTTGTAAAATGCAATTCCAGAGCAAACTTCCTGATGAAGGGCTTATGCTCGAAACATCGAATTCTCTATTCCTGAGATGCTGCCTGGCCTGCTGTGCTTTGACCAGCAACACATTTTCAGCTGTGATCTCCAGCATCTGCAGACCTCATTTTTTACTCAAACTGTACAGTAAATGAAAAAGTCTGGGGAAAAATTGACGCACAGAGGGATCTGTGTGTTCAGGTCCACTCTTCCCTGAAGGTGGAAACGCAGGTCAGTAAAGTGGTCAAGAAGGCATATGGCACGCTTTCCTTCATCAGACGGGGAATTGAGTACAAGAGTTGGCAGGTCATGGTACAGTTATATAGGACTTTGGTTGAGCCATATTTGGAATACTGTGTACAGTTCTGATCGCCACATTACCAAAAGGATGTGGATGCTTTGGAGAGGGTGCAGAGGAGGTTCACCAGGATGGTAGCTGGTATGGAGGGCGCTATCTATGAAGAGCGGTTGAGTAGATTAGGATTATTTTCATTAGAAAGACAGAGGTTGAGGGGGGACCTGACTGAGGTCTACAAAATCATGAGGGGTATAGATCGGGTGGATAGCAAGAAGTTTTATCTCCAGAGTGGGGAGGCTCAATTACTAGGGGTCACAAATTCAAAATGAGAGGGGACAAGTTGAGGGGAGATATATGTGGAAAGTTCTGTACGCAGAGGATGGTGGGGGCCTGGAACGTGTTGCCAGTGAAGGTGTAGAGATGGGCACAATAGCATTATTTAAGATGTATCTGGACAGATACATGAATGGGCGGGGAGCAGAGGGGGACAGATCCTTAGAAAATAGGTGATAGGTTTAGATTCCCTACAGTGTGGAAACAGGCCCTTCGGCCCAATTAGTTCACACTGACTCTTCATATCTGAAGAGTAACCCACCCAGACCCATTTCCCTGTGACTAACGCACCTAACACTGTGGGCAATTTAGCATGGCCCATCTACCCTAACCTGCACATCTTTGGACTGTGGGAGGAAACTCACGCAGACACGGGGAGAATGTGCAAACTCCACACAGACAGTGACCCGAGGCTGGAATTGAACCTGGGACCCTGGTGCTGTGAGGCCACCGTACTGCCCCAGGTTTAGATAGAGGCTCTGGATTGGCACAGGCTGGGAGGGCTGAAGGGCCTGTTCCTGTGCTGTAATTTTCTTTGTTTTTGATTCTTTAGTCACAATGAAACAGGGAAAACTTTGGAAGGCACTTTAATGCCCCAGTCCCCACAGGGTTCACTGCGATGATTCTCTCAGTCCGAGTTTAACTTCAGCAGGAGGAGCCAGGCACAGTCAGCGTTCACCTCGGTGTGCGTCCCAGGGAACAGACCTGACAGCACCGAGTCCCATGTCACAGAGCTGCTCAGGAAAAACCTGCACTCAAACCACTGCATCTCCCTCCAGACTTCCTTTCGAAAGGTCCATCCCAGCAGGAGGTGTGTGACAGTCTCTACCTTCCCTGCAGCAGCTTCGAGTGGTGGGACAGAGTGACTGGGTGTACAGGAAGGATCGGACAGGCACTCTGCTCAGTGATGCCCTAGTACCTGACGGAAAGTTCTGTCGCACTGAGCACAAATCTGCCCCCTCAAACATCACATGACACCAGGTCATGGTTCAACAGGTTTATTTGAAAACACAACCATTCAGGGTTCGCTCCTTCTTCAGGTGTTAGTGAGGAGGATCGATCGGGCACGGACTTTATAAAAGAGCAAGGAATCATACAAATGATGCAAATGCAATGAACAAACCTAGATGGTGGTTAAGTCTTTAATCAGATATATTCTCCTCAAGAGCACCAGAAAAGGGAGCAGTGCTCCGAACGCTCCTGAGTTCAAACAAGCCTGTCAGGCTATAAGCCTGTGTTGTGTGAGTTTAGACTTTGCCCAGTTCAGTCCAACACTGGCGGCCCCACATCATAACCCCCGAGCAGTTCGAGTGTTCCCCCAAAGCTCCAACCAGCCACTGAGAGGAGGCCTCACTCTCCCGGAATGGTGTCAGTGATACAGCCCCGAACAGCAGCTCGTTCTGCTGCAGTGCTCACTGCCTGTGCCCCTGGGTCAATGGGATGGGCATTGCCCATGGTCACAGTCTGAGCTGTTCACCTCTGTGCTCACCTACATCAGCATCTCAAAGGGCTTCCCCCTTGACCAGCAACTCTCAGCTGGACAAGGTCCAACGCCTTTTCTTCGAGGAGAAAGTGACCTAGTTTCAGGGTAAAAAAAATATAAGCTGAAAATGTGTTGCTGGAAAAGCGCAGCAGGTCAGGCAGCATCCAAGGAGCAGGAGAAGGGCTCATGCCCGAAACGTCGATTCTCCTGCTCCTTGGATGCTGCCTGACCTGCTGCGCTTTCCCAGCAACACATTTTCAGCTCTGATCTCCAGCATCTGCAGTCCTCACTCTCTCCTAAAAGAAATAAACAACATCTCCACTTTTCAGCCAAGAAACAAATTTCTAAAAGGTTTTAGAAACTAAAAATGGGCTGCATTCTGAGGGGAATGTAATTGCACTTCTGTTTACACAGAATCGGTGTATTTTCTGAGTGCGAGGTCTTTCATCTTCAAGACCCCTGACCTCAGGCAATTCCAGTCTCAGGGGAATTTGTAGAAATGCGAATGTCCACCCCAGATTCCCATTTGAAGGAAGCAAGTGAATGGCTATGGGAGGCTCTGGGAATCCACATCACCATCACCTTCTCAACGTTCCCGCTACTAGAGTGTTCATCAGATCAACATTTCCTGAAATATCTCAATGTTCCTACCACTAATTGCTGAAGAAAAACAGAATGTGGGTTGCTGGGTCTGAAGTTGTGTGCAGTTTGTGAATGGGTCATAACAGATAGAATCGAATTCATTTTCAAAATGTACACATGGACCACAATCTGGGATCATTACCAACGGAAGAGGAGGTGATTTTGTTGCAGCTTTATAGGGATGACACGGGGGCTCAGTGGTGAGCTGTACTACCTCACAGCACCAGGGTTTGTTCAGAAGGTTGGTGGGGATTTGTTGGGCCAAAGGCAAAACTGAGAACTGCAGATGCTGGAAACCAGAGTTTAGATCAGAGTGTTGCTGGAAAAGCACAGCAGGTCAGGCAGCATCCGAGGAGCAGGAAAACCCACGTTTCAGGTAAAAGCCCTTCATCAGGAATAGAGGCGGGGTGGAGAGATAAAGGGGGGGGGGGGGGGGGGGGGGTGGAGGGGCGTAGGGCTGGGGAGAAGGTAGAAAAGGGTACAATAAGTGAATGGGGGTGGGGATGGAGGTGAGAGGTCAGAGAGGACTCACAGGAGAGAATGACGCAGGCAAGGAGGACTGATGGGAAAGGCCCTTCACAGTTAACACAATCACAAAGGGCTGAAAGGCCTCCTTCTGTATATGATTGACTTAAACTCAATAATCGACTGGAGTACTGTGTGCTGTGATGTGGCCACACCTGGAGTACTGTGTACTGTGATGTGACCACACCTGGAGTACTGTGTGCTGTGATGTGGCCACACCTGGAGTACTGTGTACTGATGTGACCACACCTGGAGTACTGTGTGCTGTGATGTGACCACACCTGGAGTACTGTGTACTGATGTGACCACACCTGGAGTACTGTGTGTTGTGATGTGACCACACCTGGAGTACTGTGTGCTGATGTGACCACACCTGGAGTACTGTGTGTTGTGATGTGACCACACCTGGAGTACTGTGTGCTGTGATGTGACCACACCTGGAGTACTGTGTGTTCTGATGTGACCACACCTGGAGTACTGTGTACTGATGTGACCACACCTGGAGTACTGTGTGTTGTGATGTGACCACACCTGGAGTACTGTGCCCTGTGATGTGACCACACCTGGAGTACTGTCTACTGATGTGACCACACCTGGAGTACTGTGTGTTGTGATGTGACCACACCTGGAGTACTGTGTACTGTGATGTGACCACACCTGGAGAACTGTGTGTTGTGATGTGACCACACCTGGAGTACTGTGTGTCGTTATGTGACCACACCTGGAGTACTGTGTGCTGTGATGTGACCACACCTGGAGTACTGTGTGTTATGATGTGACCACACCTGGAGTACTGTGTACTGATGTGACCACACCTGGAGTACTGTGTGTTGTGATGTGACCACACCTGGAGTACTGTGTGTTATGATGTGACCACACCTGGATTACTGTGTGTTGTGATGTGACCACACCTGGAGTACTGTGTGTTGTTATGTGACCACACCTGGAGTACTGTGTGTTATGATGTGACCACACCTGGAGTACTGTGTACTGATGTGACCACACCTGGAGTACTGTGTGTTGTGATGTGACCACACCTGGAGTACTGTCTACTGATGTGACCACACCTGGAGTACTGTGTGTTGTGATGTGACCACACCTGGAGTACTGTGTGTTGTGATGTGACCACACCTGGAGAACTGTGTGTTGTGATGTGACCACACCTGGAGAACTGTGTGCTGTGATGTGACCACACCTGGAGTACTGTGTACTTATGTGACCACACCTGGAGTACTGTGTGTTGTTATGTGACCACACCTGGAGTACTGTGTGTTGTTATGTGACCACACCTGGAGTACTGTGTGTTGTGATGTGACCACACCTGGAGTACTGTGTGTTGTGATGTGACCACACCTGGAGTACTGTGTGTTGTTATGTGACCACACCTGGAGTACTGTGTGTTATGATGTGACCACACCTGGAGTACTGTGTACTGATGTGACCACACCTGGAGTACTGTGTGTTGTGATGTGACCACACCTGGAGTACTGTGTACTGGTGTGACAACACCTGGAGTACTGTGTGTTGTTATGTGACCACACCTGGAGTACTGTGTGTTGTTATGTGACCACACCTGGAGTACTGTGTGCTGTGATGTGACCACACCTGGAGTACTGTGTGTTGTGATGTGACCACACTTGGATTACTGTGTGTTGTGATGTGACCACACCTGGAGTACTGTGTGTTGTGATGTGACCACACCTGGAGTACTGTGTGTTGTGATGTGACCACACCTGGAGTACTGTGTGTTGTGATGTGACCACACCTGGAGTACTGTGTGTTATGATGTGGCCACACCTGGAGTACTGTGTGCTGATGTGGCCACAACTGGAGTACTGTGTGTTGTGATGTGACCACACCTGGAGTACTGTGTACTGTGATGTGACCACACCTGGAGTACTGTGTGTTGTGATGTGACCACACCTGGAGTACTGTGTGTTATGATGTGGCCACACCTGGAGTACTGTGTACTGATGTGAGCACACACCTGGAGTACTGTGTACTGTGATGTGACCACACCTGGAGTACTGTGTGTTGTGATGTGACCACACCTGGAGTACTGTGTGCTGTGATGTGACCACACCTGGAGTACTGTGTACTGTGATGTGACCACACCTGGAGTACTGTGTACTGATGTGACCACACCTGGAGTACTGTGTACTGTGATGTGACCACACCTGGAGTACTGTGTGTTGTTATGTGACCACACCTGGAGTACTGTGTACTGGTGTGACCACACCTGGAGTACTGTGTACTGTGATGTGACCTCACCTGGAGTACTGTGTGTTGTGATGTGACCACACCTGGAGTACTGTGTACTGTGATGTGACCACACCTGGAGTACTGTGTACTGATGTGAGCACACACCTGGAGTTCTGTGTGTTGTGATGTGACCACACCTGGAGTACTGTGTGTTGTGATGTGACCACACCTGGAGTACTGTGTACGGATGTGACCACACCTGGAGTACTGTGTGTTGTGATGTGACCACACCTGGAGTACTGTGTACTGATGTGAGCACACACCTGGAGTACTGTGTGTTGTGATGTGACCACACCTGGAGTACTTTGTACTGATGTGGCCACACCTGGAGTACTGTGCGCTGTGATGTGACCACACCTGGAGTACTGTGTACTGATGTGAGCACACACCTGGAGTACTGTGTACTGATGTGACCACACCTGGAGTACTGTGTGTTGTGATGTGACCACACCTGGAGTACTGTGTACTGATGTGACCACACCTGGAGTACTGTGTGCTGATGTGACCACACCTGGAGTACTGTGTGTTGTGAAGTGGCCACACCTGGAGTACTGTTTGTTGTGATGTGACCACACCTGGAGTACTGTGTGTTGTGATGTGACCACACCTGGAGTACTGTGTGTTGTGATGTGACCACACCTGGAGTACTGTGTACTGATGTGAGCACACACCTGGAGTACTGTGTGTTATGATGTGACCACACCTGGAGTACTGTGGGTTATGATGTGACCACACCTGGAGTACTGTGTGTTGTGATGTGGCCACACCTGGAGTACTGTTTGTTGTGATGTGACCACACCTGGAGTACTGTGTGTTGTGATGTGACCACACCTGGAGTACTGTGTACTGATGTGACCACACCTGGAGTACTGTGTGTTGTTGTGTGACCACACCTGGAGTACTGTGTACTGTGATGTGACCACACCTGGAGTACTGTGCGCTGTGATGTGTCCACACCTGGAGTACTGTGTGCTGTGATGTGACCACACCTGAAGTACAGTGTGTTATGATGTGGCCACACCTGGAGTACTGTGTGTTGTGATGTGGCCACACCTCGAGTACTGTGTACTGATGTGACCACACCTGGAGTACTGTGTGCTGTGATGTGACCACACCTGGAGTACTGTGTACTGATGTGAGCACACACCTGGAGTACTGTGTGTTGTGATGTGACCACACCTGGAGTACTGTGTGTTGTGATGTGACCACACCTGGAGTACTGTGTACTGATGTGACCACACCTGGAGTACTATGTGTTGTGATGTGACCACACCTGGAGTACTGTGTACTGA
The DNA here is from genome assembly GCF_020745735.1 of Hemiscyllium ocellatum. NCBI lineage: Eukaryota > Metazoa > Chordata > Chondrichthyes > Orectolobiformes > Hemiscylliidae > Hemiscyllium > Hemiscyllium ocellatum. Next base: position 1,952,141 of record NC_083402.1, read on the forward strand.
TGTGAGCACACACCTGGAGTACTGTGTACTGTGATGTGACCACACCTGGAGTACTGTGTGTTGTGATGTGACCACACCTGGAGTACTTTGTACTGATGTGACCACTCCTGGAGTACTGTGTACTGATGTGGCCACACCTGGAGTACTGTGCGCTGTGATGTGACCACACCTGGAGTACTGTGTACTGATGTGAGCACACACCTGGAGTACTGTGTACTGATGTGACCACACCTGGAGTACTGTGTGTTGTGATGTGACCACACCTGGAGTACTGTGTACTGATGTGACCACACCTGGAGTACTGTGTGCTGATGTGACCACACCTGGAGTACTGTGTGTTGTGAAGTGGCCACACCTGGAGTACTGTTTGTTGTGATGTGACCACACCTGGAGTACTGTGTGTTTTGATGTGACCACACCTGGAGTACTGTGTGTTGTGATGTGACCACACCTGGAGTACTGTGTACTGATGTGACCACACCTGGAATACTGTGCGCTGTGATGTGACCACACCTGGAGTACTGTGTACTGATGTGAGCACACACCTGGAGTACTGTGTGTTATGATGTGACCACACCTGGAGTACTGTGGGTTATGATGTGACCACGCCTGGAGTACTGTGTGTTGTGATGTGGCCACACCTGGAGTACTGTTTGTTGTGATGTGACCACACCTGGAGTACTGTGTGCTGTGATGTGACCAACCTGGAGTACTGTGTGTTGTGATGTGACCACACCTGGAGTACTGTGTGTTGTGATGTGACCACACCTGGAGTACTGTGTACTGTGATGTGACCACACCTGGAGTATTGTGTACTGTGATGTGACCACAACTGGAGTACTGTGTGCTGATGTGACCACACCTGGAGTACTGTGTGTTGTGATGTGACCACACCTGGAGTACTGTGTGTTGTGATGTGACCACACCTGGAGTACTGCGCACTGTGATGTGACCACACCTGGAGTACTGTGCGCTGTGATGTGACCACACCTGGAGTACTGTGTGCTGTGATGTGACCACACCTGGAGTACTGTGTACTGTGATGTGACCACACCTGGAGTACTGTGTACTGATGTGACCACACCTGGCGTACTGTGTGCTGTGATGTGACCACACCTGGAGTACTGTGTACTGTGATGTGACCACACCTGGAGTACTGTGTACTGATGTGACCACACCTGGAGTACTGTGTGCTGTGATGTGACCACACCTGGAGTACTGTGTACTGTGATGTGTCCACACCTGGAGTACTGTGTGCTGTGATGTGACCACACCTGGAGTACTGTGTGTTGTGATGTGACCACACCTGGAGTACTGTGTACTGTGATGTGACCAAACCTGGAGTACTGTGTGTTGTTGTGTGACCACACCTGGAGTACTGTGTGCTGATGTGACCACACCTGGAGTACTGTGTACTGTGATGTGACCACACCTGGAGTACTGTGTACTGATGTGACCAAACCTGGAGTACTGTGTGTTGTTGTGTGACCACACCTGGAGTACTGTGTACTGTGATGTGACCACACCTGGAGTACTGTGTGCTGTGATGTGACCACACCTGGAGTACTGTGTGCTGTGATGTGTCCACACCTGGAGTACTGTGTACTGTGATGTGACCACACCTGGAGTACTGTGTACTGTGATGTGACCACACCTGGAGTACTGTGTGCTGTGATGTGACCACACCTGGAGTACTGTGTACTGTGATGTGACCGCACCTGGAGTACTGTGTGCTGTGATGTGACCACACCTGGAGTACTGTGTACTGTGATGTGACCACACCTGGAGTACTGTGTACTGATGTGACAACACCTGGAGTACTGTGTACTGTGATGTGACCACACCTGGAGTACTGTGTGTTGTTATGTGACCACTCCTGGAGTACTGTGTACTGGTGTGACCACACCTGGAGTACTGTGTACTGTGATGTGACCTCACCTGGAGTACTGTGTGTTGTGATGTGACCACACCTGGAGTACTGTGTACTGTGATGTGACCACACCTGGAGTATTGTGTACTGATGTGACCACACCTGGAATACTGTGCGCTGTGATGTGACCACACCTGGAGTACTGTGTACTGATGTGAGCACACACCTGGAGTACTGTGTGTTATGATGTGACCACACCTGGAGTACTGTGGGTTATGATGTGACCACACCTGGAGTACTGTGTGTTGTGATGTGGCCACACCTGGAGTACTGTTTGTTGTGATGTGACCACACCTGGAGTACTGTGTGCTGTGATGTGACCAACCTGGAGTACTGTGTGTTGTGATGTGACCACACCTGGAGTACTGTGTGTTGTGATGTGACCACACCTGGAGTACTGTGTACTGTGATGTGACCACACCTGGAGTACTGTGTACTGTGATGTGACCACAACTGGAGTACTGTGTGCTGATGTGACCACACCTGGAGTACTGTGTGTTGTGATGTGACCACACCTGGAGTACTGTGTGTTGTGATGTGACCACACCTGGAGTACTGTGCACTGTGATGTGACCACACCTGGAGTACTGTGCGCTGTGATGTGACCACACCTGGAGTACTGTGTGCTGTGATGTGACCACACCTGGAGTACTGTGTACTGTGATGTGACCACACCTGGAGTACTGTGTGCTGTGATGTGACCACACCTGGAGTACTGTGTACTGTGATGTGACCACACCTGGAGTACTGTGTACTGATGTGACCACACCTGGAGTACTGTGTGCTGTGATGTGACCACACCGGGAGTACTGTGTACTGTGATGTGACCACACCTGGAGTACTGTGTGCTGTGATGTGACCACACCTGGAGTACTGTGTGTTGTGATGTGACCACACCTGGAGTACTGTGTGCTGTGATGTGACCACACCTGGAGTACTGTGTACTGTGATGTGTCCACACCTGGAGTACTGTGTGCTGTGATGTGACCACACCTGGAGTACTGTGTGTTGTGATGTGACCACACCTGGAGTACTGTGTACTGTGATGTGACCAAACCTGGAGTACTGTGTGTTGTTGTGTGACCACACCTGGAGTACTGTGTGCTGATGTGACCACACCTGGAGTACTGTGTACTGTGATGTGACCACACCTGGAGTACTGTGTACTGATGTGACCAAACCTGGAGTACTGTGTGTTGTTGTGTGACCACACCTGGAGTACTGTGTACTGTGATGTGACCACACCTGGAGTACTGTGTGCTGTGATGTGACCACACCTGGAGTACTGTGTGCTGTGATGTGTCCACACCTGGAGTACTGTGTACTGTGATGTGACCACACCTGGAGTACTGTGTGCTGTGATGTGACCACACCTGGAGTACTGTGTGCTGTGATGTGACCACACCTGGAGTACTGTGTACTGTGATGTGACCACACCTGGAGTACTGTGTACTGTGATGTGACCGCACCTGGAGTACTGTGTGCTGTGATGTGACCACACCTGGAGTACTGTGTACTGTGATGTGACCACACCTGGAGTACTGTGTACTGATGTGACAACACCTGGAGTACTGTGTACTGTGATGTGACCACACCTGGAGTACTGTGTGCTGATGTGACCACACCTGGAGTACTGTGTGCTGTGATGTGACCACACCTGGAGTACTGTGTGTTGTTGTGTGACCACACCTGGAGTACTGTGTACTGATGTGACCACACCTGGAGTACTGTGTGCTGTGATGTGACCACACCTGGAGTACTGTGTACTGATGTGACCAAACCTGGAGTACTGTGTGTTGTTGTGTGACCACACCTGGAGTACTGTGTGCTGTGATGTGACCACACCTGGAGTACTGTGTGTTGTGATGTGACCACACCTGGAGTACTGTGTGTTGTGTTGTGACCACACCTGGAGTACTGTGTATTATGATGTGACCACACCTGGTGTACTGTGTGCTGTGATGTGACCACACCTGGAGTACTGTGTGTTGTGATGTGACCACACCTGGAGTACTGTGTGTTGTGATGTGGCCACACCTGGAGTACTGTGTGTTATGATGTGGCCACACCTGGAGTACTGTGTGTTATAATGTGGCCACACCTGGAGTACTGTGTGCTGTGATGTGTCCACACCTGGAGTACTGTGTACTGTGATGTGACCACACCTGGAGTACTGTGTACTGATGTGACCACACCTGGAGTACTGTGTGCTGTGATGTGACCACACCTGTAGTACTGTGTACTGTGATGTGACCACACCTGGAGTACTGTGTACTGATGTGACCACACCTGGAGTACTGTGTGTTGTGATGTGACCACACCTGGAGTACTGTGTGTTGTGAGGTGACCACACCTGGAGTACTGTGTGTTGTGATGTGACCACACCTGGAGTACTGTGTGTTGTTGTGTGACCACACCTGGAGTACTGTGTTTTGTTGTGTGACCACACCTGGAGTACTGTGTGCTGATGTGACCACACCTGGAGTACTGTGTACTGTGATGTGACCACACCTGGAGTACTGTGTACTGATGTGACCAAACCTGGAGTACTGTGTGTTGTTGTGTGACCACACCTGGAGTACTGTGTACTGTGATGTGACCACACCTGGAGTACTGTGTGCTGTGATGTGACCACACCTGGAGTACTGTGTGCTGTGATGTGTCCACACCTGGAGTACTGTGTACTGTGATGTGCTGATGTGACCACACCTGGAGTACTGTGTACTGATGTGACCACACCTGGAGTACTGTGTGCTGTGATGTGACCACACCTGCAGTACTGTGTGTTGTGATGTGACCACACCTGGAGTACTGTGTGCTGTGATGTGACCACACCTGGAGTACTGTGTACTGATGTGACCAAACCTGGAGTACTGTGTGTTGTTGTGTGACCACACCTGGAGTACTGTGTACTGTGATGTGACCACACCTGGAGTACTGTGTACTGATGTGACCAACCTGGAGTACTGTGTGTTGTTGTGTGACCACACCTGGAGTACTGTGTACTGTGATGTGACCACACCTGGAGTACTGTGTGTTGTGTTGTGACCACACCTGGAGTACTGTGTGTTATGTTGTGACCACACATGGAGTACTGTGTGTTGTGATGTGACCACACCTGGAGTACTGTGTGTTATGATGTGACCACACCTGGTGTACTGTGTGCTGTGATGTGACCACACCTGGAGTACTGTGTGTTTTGATGTGACCACACCTGGAGTACTGTGTACTGATGTGACCACACCTGGAGTACTGTGTGTTGTGATGTGACCACACCTGGAGTACTGTGTACTGATGTGACCACACCTGGAATACTGTGCGCTGTGATGTGACCACACCTGGAGTACTGTGTGTTATGATGTGACCACACCTGGAGTACTGTGGGTTATGATGTGACCACACCTGGATTACTGTGTGTTGTGATGTGGCCACACCTGGAGTACTGTGTGCTGTGATGTGACCACACCTGGAGTACTGTGTGTTGTGATGTGACCACACCTGGAGTACTGTGTACTGATGTGAGCACACACCTGGAGTACTGTGTGTTATGATGTGACCACACCTGGAGTACTGTGGGTTATGATGTGACCACACCTGGAGTACTGTTTGTTGTGATGTGACCACACCTGGAGTACTGTGTACTGTGATGTGACCACACCTGGAGTACTGTGTGTTGTGATGTGACCACACCTGGAGTACTGTGTGTTGTTATGTGACCACACCTGGAGTATTGTGTACTGTGATGTGACCACACCTGGAGTACTGTGTGCTGTGATGTGACCACACCTGGAGTACTGTGTGTTGTGATGTGACCACACCTGGAGTACTGTGTGTTGTGATGTGACCACACCTGGAGTACTGCGCCCTGTGATGTGGCCACACCTGGAGTACTGTGTGTTATGATGTGGCCACACCTGGAGTACTGTGTGCTGTGATGTGTCCACACCTGGAGTACTGTGTACTGTGATGTGACCACACCTGGAGTACTGTGTACTGATGTGACCACACCTGGAGTACTGTGTGCTGTGATGTGACCACACCTGGAGTACTGTGTACTGTGATGTGACCACAGCTGGAGTACTGTGTACTGATGTGACCACACCTGATGTACTGTGTGTTGTGATGTGACCACACCTGATGTACTGTGTGCTGTGATGTGTCCACACCTGGAGTACTGTGTACTGTGATGTGTCCACACCTGGAGTACTGCGCCCTGTGATGTGGCCACACCTGGAGTACTGTGTGTTATGATGTGGCCACACCTGGAGTACTGTGTGCTGTGATGTGACCACACCTGGAGTACTGTGTACTGTGATGTGACCACAGCTGGAGTACTGTGTACTGATGTGACCACACCTGATGTACTGTGTGTTGTGATGTGACCACACTTGGAGTACTGTGTACTGTGATGTGTCCACACCTGGAGTACTGTGTGCTGTGATGTGACCACACCTGGAGTACTGTGTGTTGTGATGTGACCACACCTGGAGTACTGTGTACTGATGTGACCAAACCTGGAGTACTGTGTGTTGTTGTGTGACCACACCTGGAGTACTGTGTGCTGATGTGAACACACCTGGAGTACTGTGTACTGTGATGTGACCACACCTGGAGTACTGTGTACTGATGTGACCACACCTGGAGTACTGTGTGCTGTGATGTGTCCACACCTGGAGTACTGTGTGTTGTGATGTGACCACACCTGGAGTACTGTGTACTGATGTGACCACACCTGGAGTACTGTGTACTGTGATGTGACCACACCTGGAGTACTGTGTGCTGATGTGACCACACCTGGAGTACTGTGTACTGATGTGACCACACCTGGAGTACTGTGTGCTGTGATGTGACCACACCTGGAGTACTGTGTGTTGTTGTGTGACCACACCTGGAGTACTGAGTACTGATGTGACCACACCTGGAGTACTGTGTGCTGTGATGTGACCACACCTGGAGTACTGTGTACTGATGTGACCAAACCTGGAGTACTGTGTGTTGTTGTGTGACCACACCTGGAGTACTGTGTGCTGTGATGTGACCACACCTGGAGTACTGTGTGTTGTGATGTGACCACACCTGGAGTACTGTGTGTTGTGATGTGGCCACACCTGGAGTACTGTGTGTTATGATGTGGCCACACCTGGAGTACTGTGTGCTGTGATGTGTCCACACCTGGAGTACTGTGTACTGATGTGACCACACCTGGAGTACTGTGTGTTGTGATGTGGCCACACCTGGAGTACTGTGTGTTATGATGTGGCCACACCTGGAGTACTGTGTGCTGTGATGTGTCCACACCTGGAGTACTGTGTACTGATGTGACCACACCTGGAGTACTGTGTGCTGTGATGTGACCACACCTGGAGTACTGTGTACTGTGATGTGACCACACCTGGAGTACTGTGTGTTGTGATGTGACCACACCTGGAGTACTGTGTGTTGTGATGTGACCACACCTGGAGTACTGTGTGTTGTTGTGTGACCACACCTGGAGTACTGTGTGTTGTTGTGTGACCACACCTGGAGTACTGTGTGCTGATGTGACCACACCTGGAGTACTGTGTACTGTGATGTGACCACACCTGGAGTACTGTGTACTGATGTGACCAAACCTGGAGTACTGTGTGTTGTTGTGTGACCACACCTGGAGTACTGTGTGTTGTGATGTGACCACACCTGGAGTACTGTCTACTGATGTGGCCACACCTGGAGTACTGTGTGTTGTGATGTGACCACACCTGGAGTACTGTGTACTGTGATGTGACCACACCTGGAGTACTGTGTGTTGTGATGTGACCACACCTGGAGTACTGTGTACTGTGATGTGACCACACCTGGAGATCTGTGTGTTGTGATGTGACCACACCTGGAGTACTGTGTAATGATGTGACCACACCTGGAGTACTGTGTGCTGTGATGTGACCACACCTGGAGTACTGTGTACTGTGATGTGACCACAGCTGGAGTACTGTGTACTGATGTGACCACACCTGATGTACTGTGTGTTGTGATGTGACCACACCTGATGTACTGTGTGCTGTGATGTGTCCACACTTGGAGTACTGTGTACTGTGATGTGTCCACACCTGGAGTACTGCGCCCTGTGATGTGGCCACACCTGGAGTACTGTGTGTTATGATGTGGCCACACCTGGAGTACTGTGTGCTGTGATGTGACCACACCTGGAGTACTGTGTACTGTGATGTGACCACACCTGGAGTACTGTGTACTGATGTGACCAAACCTGGAGTACTGTGTGTTGTTGTGTGACCACACCTGGAGTACTGTGTACTGTGATGTGACCACACCTGGAGTACTGTGTGCTGTGATGTGACCACACCTGGAGTACTGTGTGCTGTGATGTGTCCACACCTGGAGTACTGTGTGTTGTGATGTGACCACACCTGGAGTACTGTGTACTGATGTGACCAACCTGGAGTACTGTGTACTGTGATGTGACCACACCTGGAGTACTGTGTGCTGATGTGACCACACCTGGAGTACTGTGTACTGATGTGACCACACCTGGAGTACTGTGTGCTGTGATGTGACCACACCTGGAGTACTGTGTGTTGTTGTGTGACCACACCTGGAGTACTGAGTACTGATGTGACCACACCTGGAGTACTGTGTGCTGTGATGTGACCACACCTGGAGTACTGTGTACTGATGTGACCAAACCTGGAGTACTGTGTGTTGTTGTGTGACCACACCTGGAGTACTGTGTGCTGTGATGTGACCACACCTGGAGTACTGTGTGTTGTGATGTGACCACACCTGGAGTACTGTGTGTTGTGATGTGGCCACACCTGGAGTACTGTGTGTTATGATGTGGCCACACCTGGAGTACTGTGTGCTGTGATGTGTCCACACCTGGAGTACTGTGTACTGATGTGACCAAACCTGGAGTACTGTGTGTTGTGATGTGGCCACACCTGGAGTACTGTGTGTTATGATGTGGCCACACCTGGAGTACTGTGTGCTGTGATGTGTCCACACCTGGAGTACTGTGTACTGATGTGACCACACCTGGAGTACTGTGTGCTGTGATGTGACCACACCTGGAGTACTGTGTACTGTGATGTGACCACACCTGGAGTACTGTGTGTTGTGATGTGACCACACCTGGAGTACTGTGTGTTGTGATGTGACCACACCTGGAGTACTGTGTGTTGTTGTGTGACCACACCTGGAGTACTGTGTGTTGTTGTGTGACCACACCTGGAGTACTGTGTGCTGATGTGACCACACCTGGAGTACTGTGTACTGTGATGTGACCACACCTGGAGTACTGTGTACTGATGCGACCAAACCTGGAGTACTGTGTGTTGTTGTGTGACCACACCTGGAGTACTGTGTGTTGTGATGTGGCCACACCTGGAGTACTGTCTACTGATGTGGCCACACCTGGAGTACTGTGTGTTGTGATGTGACCACACCTGGAGTACTGTGTACTGTGATGTGACCACACCTGGAGATCTGTGTGTTGTGATGTGACCACACCTGGAGTACTGTGTACTGTGATGTGACCACACCTGGAGTACTGTGCGCTGTGATGTGTCCACACCTGGAGTTATGTGTACTGTGATGTGACCACACCTGGAGTACTGTGCACTGTGATGTGACCACACCTGGAGTACTGTGTACTGTGATGTGACCACACCTGGAGTACTGTGTGTTGTGATGTGACCACACCTGAAGTACTGTGTACTGATGTGACCACACCTGGAGTACTGTGCGCTGTGATGTGTCCACACCTGGAGTTATGTGTACTGTGATGTGACCACACCTAGAGTACTGTGCGCTGTGATGTGTCCACACCTGGAGTACTGTGTGCTGTGATGTGACCACACCTGAAGTACTGTGTGTTATGATGTGGCCACACCTGGAGTACTGTGTACTGATGTGACCACACCTGGAGTACTGTGTGTTGTGATGTGACCACACCTGGAGTACTGTGTACTGATGTGACCACACCTGGAGTACTGTGTGTTGTGATGTGACCACACCTGGAGTACTGTGTACTGATGTGAGCACACACCTGGAGTACTGTGTGTTGTGATGTGACCACACCTGAAGTACTGTGTGTTATGATGTGGCCACACCTGGAGTACTGTGTACTGATGTGACCACACCTGGAGTACTGTGTACTGTGATGTGGCCACACCTGGAGTACTGTGTGTTGTGATGTGACCACACCTGGAGTACTTTGTACTGATGTGACCACTCCTGGAGTACTGTGTACTGATGTGGCCACACCTGGAGTACAGTACGCTGTGATGTGACCACACCTGGAGTACTGTGTACTGATGTGAGCACACACCTGGAGTACTGTGTACTGATGTGACCACACCTGGAGTACTGTGTGTTGTGATGTGACCACACCTGGAGTACTGTGTGTTATGATGTGACCACACCTGGAGTACTGTGTACTGATGTGACCACACCTGGAGTACTGTGTGTTGTGATGTGACCACACCTGGAGTACTGTGTACTGATGTGACCACACCTGGAGTACTGTGTGTTGTGATGTGACCACACCTGGAGTACTGTGTACTGATGTGACCACACCTGGAGTACTGTGTACTGATGTGACAACACCTGGAGTACTGTGTGTTGTTATGTGACCACACCTGGCGTACTGTGTGTTGTTATGTGACCACACCTGGAGTACTGTGTGCTGTGATGTGACCACACCTGGAGTACTGTGTGTTGTGTTGTGACCACACCTGGAGTACAGTGTGTTGTGTTGTGACCACACCTGGAGTACTGTGTGTTATGATGTGACCACATCTGGAATACTGTGTGTTGTGATGTGACCACACCTGGAGTAGTGTGTGTTGTCATGTGACCACACCTGGAGTACTGTGTGCTGTGATGTGACCACACCTGGAGTACTGTGTGCTGTCATGTGACCACACCTGGAGTACTGTGTGCTGTCATGTGACCACACCTGGAGTACTGTGTGTTGTGATGTGACCACATCTAGAGTACTGTGTGTTGTGATGTGACCACATCTGGAGTACTGTGTGCTGTCATGTGGCCACACCTGGAGTACTGTGTACTGTGATGTGACCACACCTGGAGTACTGTGTGTTGTGATGTGACCACACCTGGAGTACTGTGTGCTGTGATGTGACCACATCTGGAGTACTGTGTGTTGTGATGTGACCACACCTGGAGTACTGTGTGCTGTGATATGACCACACCTGGAGTACTGTGTACTGTGATGTGACCACACCTGGAGTACTGTGTGTTGTGATGTGACCACACCTGGAGTACTGTGTGCTGTGATGTGACCACATCTGGAGTACTGTGTGTTGTGATGTGACCACACCTGGAGTACTGTGTGCTGTGATATGACCACACCTGGAGTACTGTGTACTGTGATGTGACCACACCTGGAGTTCTGTGTGTTGTGATGTGACCACATCTGGAGTACTGTGTGTTGTGATGTGACCACACCTGGAGTTCTGTGTGTTGTGATGTGACCACATCTGGAGTACTGTGTGTTGTGATGTGACCACATCTGGAGTACTGTGTGTTGTGATGTGACCACACCTGGAGTACTGTGTGCTGTGATGTGACCACACCTGGAGTAATGTGTGCTGATGTGACCACACCTGGAGTACTGTGTGCTGTGATGTGGCCACACCTGGAGTACTGTGTGTTGTGATGTGACCACACCTGGAGTACTGTGTGTTGTGATGTGACCACACCTGGAGTACTGTGTGCTGTGATGTGACCACACCTGGAGTACTGTGTAATGATGTGACCACACCTGGAGTACTGTGTGTTGTGATGTGACCACACCTGGAGTACTGTGTGTTGTGATGTGACCACACCTGGAGTACTGTGTACTGTGATGTGACCACACCTGGAGTACTGTGTGTTGTGATGTGACCACACCTGGAGTACTGTCTACTGATGTGGCCACACCTGGAGTACTGTGTGTTGTGATGTGACCACACCTGGAGTACTGTGTACTGTGATGTGACCACACCTGGAGAACTGTGTGTTGTGATGTGACCACACCTGGAGTACTGTGTACTGTGATGTGACCACACCTGGAGTACTGTGTGTTGTGATGTGACCACACCTGGAGTACTGTGTACTGATGTGACCACACCTGGAGTACTGTGTGTTGTGATGTGACCACACCTGGAGTACTGTGTGCTGTGATGTGACCACACCTGGAGTACTGTGTGTTGTGATGTGACCACACCTGGAGTACTGTGTACTGATGTGAGCACACACCTGGAGTACTGTGTGTTGTGATGTGACCACACCTGAAGTACTGTGTGTTATGATGTGACCACACCTGGAGTACTGTGTACTGTGATGTGACCACACCTGGAGTACTGTGCGCTGTGATGTGTCCACACCTGGAGTTATGTGTACTGTGATGTGACCACACCTGGAGTACTGTGCACTGTGATGTGACCACACCTGGAGTACTGTGTACTGTGATGTGACCACACCTGGAGTACTGTGTGTTGTGATGTGACCACACCTGGAGTACTGTGTACTGATGTGACCACACCTGGAGTACTGTGTGTTGTGATGTGACCACACCTGGAGTACTGTGTACTGATGTGACCACACCTGGAGTACTGTGTGTTGTGATGTGACCACACCTGGAGTACTGTGTACTGATGTGAGCACACACCTGGAGTACTGTGTGTTGTGATGTGACCACACCTGAAGTACTGTGTGTTATGATGTGGCCACACCTGGAGTACTGTGTGTTGTGATGTGACCACACCTGGAGTACTGTGTACTGTGATGTGTCCACACCTGGAGTACTGTGTGTTGTGATGTGACCACACCTGGAGTACTTTGTACTGATGTGACCACTCCTGGAGTACTGTGTACTGATGTGGCCACACCTGGAGTACTGTACGCTGTGATGTGACCACACCTGGAGTACTGTGTACTGATGTGACCACACCTGGAGTACTGTGTGTTGTGAAGTGGCCACAACTGGAGTACTGTTTGTTGTGATGTGACCACACCTGGAGTACTGTGTACTGTGATGTGACCACACCTGGAGTACTGTGTACTGATGTGAGCACACACCTGGAGTACTGTGTGTTATGATGTGACCACACCTGGAGTACTGTGTGTTATGATGTGACCACACCTGGAGTACTGTGTGTTGTGATGTGGCCACACCTGGAGTACTGTTTGTTGTGATGTGACCACACCTGGAGTACTGTGTGTTGTGATGTGACCACACCTGGAGTACTGCGCCCTGTGATGTGACCACACCTGGAGTATTGCGTACTGTGATGTGACCACACCTGGAGTACTGTGTGCTGATGTGACCACACCTGGAGTACTGTGTGTTGTGATGTGACCACACCTGGAGTACTGTGTGTTGTGATGTGACCACACCTGGAGTACTGTGCCCTGTGATGTGACCACACCTGGAGTACTGTGTGTTGTGATGTGGCCACACCTGGAGTACTGTGTGTTGTGATGTGACAACACCTGGAGTACTGTGTGTTATGATGTGGCCACACCTGGAGTACTGTGTGCTGTGGTGTGTCCACACCTGGAGTACTGTGTACTGTGATGTGACCACACCTGGAGTACTGTGTACTGATGTGACCACACCTGGAGTACTGTGTGCTGTGATGTGACCACACCTGGAGTACTGTGTACTGTGATGTGACCACACCTGGAGTACTGTGTACTGATGTGACCACACCTGGAGTACTGTGTGTTGTGATGTGACCACACCTGGAGTACTCTGTACTGTGATGTGTCCACACCTGGAGTACTGTGTACTGTGATGTGACCACACCTGGAGTACTGTGTTTTGTGATGTGACCACACCTGGAGTACTGTGTACTGATGTGACCAAACCTGGAGTACTGTGTGTTGTTGTGTGACCACACCTGGAGTACTGTGTGCTGATGTGACCACACCTGGAGTACTGTGTACTGTGATGTGACCACACCTGGAGTACTGTGTACTGATGTGACCAAACCTGGAGTACTGTGTGTTGTTTTGTGACCACACCTGGAGTACTGTGTACTGTGATGTGACCACACCTGGAGTGCTGTGTGCTGTGATGTGACCACACCTGGAGTACTGTGTACTGATGTGACCAAACCTGGAGTACTGTGTGTTGTTGTGTGACCACACCTGGAGAACTGTGTACTGTGATGTGACCACACCTGGAGTACTGTGTGCTGTGATGTGACCACACCTGGAGTACTGTGTGCTGTGATTTGTCCACACCTGGAGTACTGTGTGTTGTGATGTGACCACACCTGGAGTACTGTGTACTGATGTGACCAAACCTGGAGCACTGTGTACTGTGATGTGACCACACCTGGTGAACTGTGTGCTGATGTGACCACACCTGGAGTACTGTGTACTGATGTGACCACACCTGGAGTACTGTGTGTTGTGATGTGACCACACCTGGAGTACTGTGTGTTGTTGTGTGACCACACCTGGAGTGCTGTGTACTGATGTGACCACACCTGGAGTACTGTGTGCTGTGATGTGACCACACCTGGAGTACTGTGTGCTGTGATGTGACCACACCTGGAGTACTGTGTACTGATGTGACCACACCTGGAGTACTGTGTGTTGTGATGTGACCACACCTGGAGTACTGTGTGTTGTTGTGTGACCACACCTGGAGTGCTGTGTACTGATGTGACCACACCTGGAGTACTGTGTGCTGTGATGTGACCACACCTGGAGTACTGTGTACTGATGTGACCAAACCTGGAGTACTGTGTGTTGTTGTGTGACCACACCTGGAGTACTGTGTACTGTGATGTGACCACACCTGGAGTACTGTGTGCTGTGATGTGACCACACCTGGAGTACTGTGTGTTGTGATGTGACCACACCTGGAGTACTGTGTGTTGTGTTGTGACCACACCTGGAGTACTGTGTGTTGTGATGTGACCACTCCTGGAGTACTGTGTGTTATGATGTGACCACACCTGGTGTACTGTGTGCTGTGATGTGACCACACCTGGAGTACTGTGTGTTGTGATGTGACCACACCTGGAGTACTGTGTGTTGTGATGTGGCCACACCTGGAGTACTGTGTGTTGTGATGTGGCCACACCTGGAGTACTGTGTGTTATGATGTGGCCACACCTGGAGTACTGTGTGCTGTGATGTGTCCACACCTGGAGTACTGTGTACTGTGATGTGACCACACCTGGAGTACTGTGTGCTGTGATGTGACCACGCCTGGAGTACTGTGTGCTGTGATGTGACCACACCTGGAGTACTGTGTACTGTGATGTGCTGATGTGACCACACCTGGAGTACTGTGTACTGATGTGACCACACCTGGAGTACTGTGTGTTGTGATGTGACCACACCTGGGGTACTGTGTACTGATGTGACCACACCTGGAGTACTGTGTGTTGTGTTGTGACCACACCTGGAGTACTGTGTACTGATGTGACCAAACCTGGAGTACTGTGTGTTGTTGTGTGACCACACCTGGAGTACTGTGTACTGTGATGTGACCACACCTGGAGTACTGTGTGCTGTGATGTGACCACACCTGGAGTACTGTGTGCTGTGATGTGACCACACCTGGAGTACTGTGTACTGTGATATGACCACACCTGGAGTACTGTGTACTGTGATGTGACCACACCTGGAGTACTGTGTGTTGTGATGTGACCACACCTGGAGTACTGTGTGCTGTGATGTGACCACACCTGGAGTACTGTGTGCTGTGATATGCCCACACCTGGAGTACTGTGTACTGTGATGTGACCACACCTGGAGCTCTGTGTGTTGTGAGGTGACCACATCTGGAGTTCTGTGTGTTGTGATGTGACCACACCTGGAGTACTGTGTGCTGATGTGACCACACCTGGAGTACTGTGTGTTGTGATGTGACCACACCTGGAGTACTGTGTACTGTGATGTGACCACACCTGGAGTACTGTGTGTTGTGATGTGACCACACCTGGAGTACTGTGTGCTGATGTGACCACACCTGGAGTACTGTGTGTTGTGATGTGACCACACCTGGAGTACTGTGTGCTGATGTGACCACACCTGGAGTACTGTGTGCTGATGTGACCACACCTGGAGTACTGTGTGTTGTGATGTGACCACACCTGGAGTACTGTGTACTGTGATGTGACCACACCTGGAGTACTGTGCGCTGTGATGTGACCACACCTGGAGTACTGTGTGCTGTGATGTGACCACACCTGGAGTACTGTGTGTTGTGATGTGACCACACCTGGAGTAGTGTGTACTGTAATGTGACCACACCTGGAGTACTGTGTGTTGTGATGTGACCACACCTGGAGTACTGTGTGTTGTGATGTGACCACACCTGGAGTACTGTGTGCTGTGATGTGACCACACCTGGAGTACTGTGTAATGATGTGACCACACCTGGAGTACTGTGTGTTGTGATGTGACCACACCTGGAGTACTGTGTGTTGTGATGTGACCACACCTGGAGTACTGTGTACTGTGATGTGACCACACCTGGAGTACTGTGTGTTGTGATGTGACCACACCTGGAGTACTGTGTACTGATGTGGCCACACCTGGAGTACTGTGTGTTGTGATGTGACCACACCTGGAGTACTGTGTACTGTGATGTGACCACACCTGGAGAACTGTGTGTTGTGATGTGACCACACCTGGAGTACTGTGTACTGTGATGTGACCACACCTGGAGTACTGTGTACTGATGTGACAACACCTGGAGTACTGTGTGTTGTGATGTGACCACACCTGGAGTACTGTGCGCTGTGATGTGTCCACACCTGGAGTTATGTGTACTGTGATGTGACCACACCTGGAGTACTGTGCACTGTGATGTGACCACACCTGGAGTACTGTGTACTGTGATGTGACCACACCTGGAGTACTGTGTGTTGTGATGTGACCACACCTGGAGTACTGTGTACTGATGTGACCACACCTGGAGTACTGTGCGCTGAGATGTGACCACACCTGAAGTACTGTGTGTTATGATGTGGCCACACCTGGAGTACTGTGTACTGATGTGACCACACCTGGAGTACTGTGCGCTGTGATGTGTCCACACCTGGAGTTATGTGTACTGTGATGTGTCCACACCTGGAGTACTGTGTGCTGTGATGTGACCACACCTGAAGTACTGTGTGTTATGATGTGGCCACACCTGGAGTACTGTGTACTGTGATGTGGCCACACCTGGAATACTGTGTGTTGTGATGTGGCCACACCTGGAGTACTGTGTACTGATGTGACCACACCTGGAGTACTGTGTGCTGTGATGTGACCACACCTGGAGTACTGTGTACTGATGTGAGCACACACCTGGAGTACTGTGTGTTGTGATGTGACCACACCTGAAGTACTGTGTGTTATGATGTGGCCACACCTGGAGTACTGTGTACTGTGATGTGGCCACACCTGGAGTACTGTGTGTTGTGATGTAACCACACCTGGAGTAATTTGTACTGATGTGACCACTCCTGGAGTACTGTGTACTGATGTGGCCACACCTGGAGTACTGTACGCTGTGATGTGACCACACCTGGAGTACTGTGTACTGATGTGAGCACACACCTGGAGTACTGTGTACTGATGTGACCACACCTGGAGTACTGTGTGTTGTGATGTGACCACACCTGGAGTACTGTGTACTGATGTGACCACACCTGGAGTACTGTGTGTTTTGAAGTGGCCACACCTGGAGTACTGTTTGTTGTGATGTGACCACACCTGGAGTACTGTGTACTGATGTGACCAAACCTGGAGTACTGTGCGCTGTGATGTGACCACACCTGGAGTACTGTGTACTGTTGTGAGCACACACCTTGAGTACTGTGTGTTATGATGTGACCACACCTGGAGTACTGTGTGTTGTGATGTGGCCACACCTGGAGTACTGTTTGTTGTGATGTGACCACACCTGGAGTACTGTGTGTTGTGATGTGACCACACCTGGAGTACTGCGCCCTGTGATGTGACCACACCTGGGGTATTGTGTACTGTGATGTGACCACACCTGGAGTACTGTGTACTGATGTGAGCACACACCTGGAGTACTGTGTGTTATGATGTGACCACACCTGGAGTACTGTGTGTTATGATGTGACCACACCTGGAGTACTGTGTGTTGTGATGTGGCCACACCTGGAGTACTGTTTGTTGTGATGTGACCACACCTGGAGTACTGTGTGTTGTGATGTGACCACACCTGGAGTACTGCGCCCTGTGATGTGACCACACCTGGAGTATTGCGTACTGTGATGTGACCACACCTGGAGTACTGTGTGCTGATGTGACCACACCTGGAGTACTGTGTGTTGTGATGTGACCACACCTGGAGTACTGTGTGTTGTGATGTGACCACACCTGGAGTACTGCGCCCTGTGATGTGACCACACCTGGAGTACTGTGTGTTGTGATGTGGCCACACCTGGAGTACTGTGTGTTGTGATGTGACAACACCTGGAGTACTGTGTGTTATGATGTGGCCACACCTGGAGTACTGTGTGCTGTGGTGTGTCCACACCTGGAGTACTGTGTACTGTGATGTGACCACACCTGGAGTACTGTGTACTGATGTGACCACACCTGGAGTACTGTGTGCTGTGATGTGACCACACCTGGAGTACTGTGTACTGTGATGTGACCACACCTGGAGTACTGTGTACTGATGTGACCACACCTGGAGTACTGTGTGTTGTGATGTGACCACACCTGGAGTACTCTGTACTGTGATGTGTCCACACCTGGAGTACTGTGTACTGTGATGTGACCACACCTGGAGTACTGTGTTTTGTGATGTGACCACACCTGGAGTACTGTGTACTGATGTGACCAAACCTGGAGTACTGTGTGTTGTTGTGTGACCACACCTGGAGTACTGTGTGCTGATGTGACCACACCTGGAGTACTGTGTACTGTGATGTGACCACACCTGGAGTACTGTGTACTGATCTGACCAAACCTGGAGTACTGTGTGTTGTTGTGTGACCACACCTGGAGTACTGTGTACTGTGATGTGACCACACCTGGAGTGCTGTGTGCTGTGATGTGACCACACCTGGAGTACTGTGTACTGATCTGACCAAACCTGGAGTACTGTGTGTTGTTGTGTGACCACACCTGGAGAACTGTGTACTGTGATGTGACCACACCTGGAGTACTGTGTGCTGTGATGTGACCACACCTGGAGTACTGTGTGCTGTGATTTGTCCACACCTGGAGTACTGTGTGTTGTGATGTGACCACACCTGGAGTACTGTGTACTGATGTGACCAAACCTGGAGCACTGTGTACTGTGATGTGACCACACCTGGTGAACTGTGTGCTGATGTGACCACACCTGGAGTACTGTGTACTGATGTGACCACACCTGGAGTACTGTGTGTTGTGATGTGACCACACCTGGAGTACTGTGTGTTGTTGTGTGACCACACCTGGAGTGCTGTGTACTGATGTGACCACACCTGGAGTACTGTGTGCTGTGATGTGACCACACCTGGAGTACTGTGTACTGATGTGACCAAACCTGGAGTACTGTGTGTTGTTGTGTGACCACGCCTGGAGTACTGTGTACTGTGATGTGACCACACCTGGAGTACTGTGTGCTGTGATGTGACCACACCTGGAGTACTGTGTGTTGTGATGTGACCACACCTGGAGTACTGTGTGTTGTGTTGTGACCACACCTGGAGTACTGTGTGTTGTGATGTGACCACTCCTGGAGTACTGTGTGTTATGATGTGACCACACCTGGTGTACTGTGTGCTGTGATGTGACCACACCTGGAGTACTGTGTGTTGTGATGTGACCACACCTGGAGTACTGTGTGTTGTGATGTGGCCACACCTGGAGTACTGTGTGTTGTGATGTGGCCACACCTGGAGTACTGTGTGTTATGATGTGGCCACACCTGGAGTACTGTGTGCTGTGATGTGTCCACACCTGGAGTACTGTGTACTGTGATGTGACCACACCTGGAGTACTGTGTGCTGTGATGTGACCACGCCTGGAGTACTGTGTGCTGTGATGTGACCACACCTGGAGTACTGTGTACTGTGATGTGCTGATGTGACCACACCTGGAGTACTGTGTACTGATGTGACCACACCTGGAGTACTGTGTGTTGTGATGTGACCACACCTGGGGTACTGTGTACTGATGTGACCACACCTGGAGTACTGTGTGTTGTGTTGTGACCACACCTGGAGTACTGTGTACTGATGTGACCAAACCTGGAGTACTGTGTGTTGTTGTGTGACCACACCTGGAGTACTGTGTACTGTGATGTGACCACACCTGGAGTACTGTGTGCTGTGATGTGACCACACCTGGAGTACTGTGTGCTGTGATGTGACCACACCTGGAGTACTGTGTACTGTGATATGACCACACCTGGAGTACTGTGTACTGTGATGTGGCCACACCTGGAGTACTGTGTGTTGTGATGTGACCACACCTGGAGTACTGTGTGCTGTGATGTGACCACACCTGGAGTACTGTGTGCTGTGATATGCCCACACCTGGAGTACTGTGTACTGTGATGTGACCACACCTGGAGCTCTGTGTGTTGTGAGGTGACCACATCTGGAGTTCTGTGTGTTGTGATGTGACCACACCTGGAGTACTGTGTGCTGTGATATGACCACACCTGGAGTACTGTGTGCTGATGTGACCACACCTGGAGTACTGTGTGTTGTGATGTGACCACACCTGGAGTACTGTGTACTGTGATGTGACCACACCTGGAGTACTGTGCGCTGTCATGTGACCACACCTGGAGTACTGTGTGCTGTGATGTGACCACACCTGGAGTACTGTGTGTTGTGATGTGACCACACCTGGAGTAGTGTGTACTGTAATGTGACCACACCTGGAGTACTGTGTGTTGTGATGTGACCACACCTGGAGTACTGTGTGTTGTGATGTGACCACACCTGGAGTACTGTGTGCTGTGATGTGACCACACCTGGAGTACTGTGTAATGATGTGACCACACCTGGAGTACTGTGTGTTGTGATGTGACCACACCTGGAGTACTGTGTGTTGTGATGTGACCACACCTGGAGTACTGTGTACTGTGATGTGACCACACCTGGAGTACTGTGTGTTGTGATGTGACCACACCTGGAGTACTGTGTACTGTGATGTGACCACACCTGGAGTACTGTGTACTGATGTGACAACACCTGGAGTACTGTGTGTTGTGATGTGACCACACCTGGAGTACTGTGCGCTGTGATGTGTCCACACCTGGAGTTATGTGTACTGTGATGTGACCACACCTGGAGTACTGTGCACTGTGATGTGACCACACCTGGAGTACTGTGTACTGTGATGTGACCACACCTGGAGTACTGTGTGTTGTGATGTGACCACACCTGGAGTACTGTGTACTGATGTGACCACACCTGGAGTACTGTGCGCTGAGATGTGACCACACCTGAAGTACTGTGTGTTATGATGTGGCCACACCTGGAGTACTGTGTACTGATGTGACCACACCTGGAGTACTGTGCGCTGTGATGTGTCCACACCTGGAGTTATGTGTACTGTGATGTGTCCACACCTGGAGTACTGTGTGCTGTGATGTGACCACACCTGAAGTACTGTGTGTTATGATGTGGCCACACCTGGAGTACTGTGTACTGTGATGTGGCCACACCTGGAATACTGTGTGTTGTGATGTGGCCACACCTGGAGTACTGTGTACTGATGTGACCACACCTGGAGTACTGTGTGCTGTGATGTGACCACACCTGGAGTACTGTGTACTGATGTGAGCACACACCTGGAGTACTGTGTGTTGTGATGTGACCACACCTGAAGTACTGTGTGTTATGATGTGGCCACACCTGGAGTACTGTGTACTGTGATGTGGCCACACCTGGAGTACTGTGTGTTGTGATGTAACCACACCTGGAGTACTGTGTACTGATGTGAGCACACACCGGGAGTACTGTGTGTTGTGATGTGACCACACCTGGAGTACTTTGTACTGATGTGACCACTCCTGGAGTACTGTGTACTGATGTGGCCACACCTGGAGTACTGTACGCTGTGATGTGACCACACCTGGAGTACTGTGTACTGATGTGAGCACACACCTGGAGTACTGTGTACTGATGTGACCACACCTGGAGTACTGTGTGTTGTGATGTGACCACACCTGGAGTACTGTGTACTGATGTGACCACACCTGGAGTACTGTGTGTTTTGAAGTGGCCACACCTGGAGTACTGTTTGTTGTGATGTGACCACACCTGGAGTACTGTGTACTGATGTGACCAAACCTGGAGTACTGTGCGCTGTGATGTGACCACACCTGGAGTACTGTGTACTGTTGTGAGCACACACCTTGAGTACTGTGTGTTATGATGTGACCACACCTGGAGTACTGTGTGTTGTGATGTGGCCACACCTGGTGTACTGTTTGTTGTGATGTGACCACACCTGGAGTACTGTGTGTTGTGATGTGACCACACCTGGAGTACTGTGTGCTGATGTGACCACACCTGGTGTACTGTGTGTTGTGATGTGACCACACCTGGAGTACTGTGTGTTGTGATGTGGCCACACCTGGAGTACTGTGTGTTGTGATGTGACCACACCTGGAGTACTGTGTGTTATGATGTGGCCACACCTGGAGTACTGTGTGCTGTGGTGTGTCCACACCTGGAGTACTGTGTACTGTGATGTGACCACACCTGGAGTACTGTGTACTGATGTGACCACACCTGGAGTACTGTGTGCTGTGATGTGACCACACCTGGAGTACTGTGTACTGTGATGTGACCACACCTGGAGTACTGTGTGTTGTGATGTGACCACACCTGGAGTACTGTGTGTTGTGATGTGACCACACCTGGAGTACTGTGTGTTGTGATGTGACCACACCTGGAGTACTGTGTGCTGTGATGTGTCCACACCTGGAGTACTGTGTGTTGTGATGTGACCACACCTGGAGTACTGTGTGTTGTGATGTGACCACACCTGGAGTACTGTGTGCTGTGATGTGTCCACACCTGGAGTACTGTGTGCTGTGATGTGACCACACCTGGAGTACTGTGTGCTGTGATGTGACCACACCTGGAGTACTGTGTACTGATGTGACCAAACCTGGAGTACTGTGTGTTGTTGTGTGACCACACCTGGAGTACTGTGTGCTGTGATGTGACCACACCTGGAGTACTGTGTACTGTGATGTGACCACACCTGGAGTACTGTGTACTGATCTGACCAAACCTGGAGTACTGTGTGTTGTTGTGTGACCACACCTGGAGTACTGTGTACTGTGATGTGACCACACCTGGAGTACTGTGTGCTGTGATGTGACCACACCTGGAGTACTGTGTGCTGTGATGTGTCCACACCTGGAGTACTGTGTGTTGTGATGTGACCACACCTGGAGTACTGTGTACTGATGTGACCACACCTGGAGTACTGTGTGTTGTGATGTGACCACACCTGGAGTACTGTGTACTGATGTGAGCACACACCTGGAGTACTGTGTGTTGTGATGTGACCACACCTGAAGTACTGTGTGTTATGATGTGGCCACACCTGGAGTACTGTGTACTGATGTGACCACACCTGGAGTACTGTGTACTGTGATGTGGCCACACCTGGAGTACTGTGTGTTGTGATGTAACCACACCTGGAGTACTGTGTACTGATGTGAGCACACACCGGGAGTACTGTGTGTTGTGATGTGACCACACCTGGAGTACTTTGTACTGATGTGACCACTCCTGGAGTACTGTGTACTGATGTGGCCACACCTGTAGTACTGTACGCTGTGATGTGACCACACCTGGAGTACTGTGTACTGATGTGAGCACACACCTGGAGTACTGTGTACTGATGTGACCACACCTGGAGTACTGTGTGTTGTGAAGTGGCCACACCTGGAGTACTGTTTGTTGTGATGTGACCACACCTGGAGTACTGTGTACTGATGTGACCACACCTGGAGTACTGTGCGCTGTGATGTGACCACACCTGGAGTACTGTGTACTGTTGTGAGCACACACCTGGAGTACTGTGTGTTATGATGTGACCACACCTGGAGTACTGTGTGTTTTGATGTGGCCACACCTGGAGTACTGTTTGTTGTGATGTGACCACACCTGGAGTACTGTGTGTTGTGATGTGACCACACCTGGAGTACTGCGCCCTGTGATGTGACCACACCTGGGGTATTGTGTACTGTGATGTGACCACACCTGGAGTACTGTGTGCTGATGTGACCACACCTGGTGTACTGTGTGTTGTGATGTGACCACACCTGGAGTACTGTGTGTTGTGATGTGACCACACCTGGGCTACTGCGCCCTGTGATGTGTCCACACCTGGAGTACTGTGTGTTGTGATGTGACCACACCTGGAGTACTGTGTGTTGTGATGTGACCACACCTGGAGTACTGTGTGTTATGATGTGGCCACACCTGGAGTACTGTGTGCTGTGGTGTGTCCACACCTGGAGTACTGTGTACTGTGATGTGACCACACCTGGAGTACTGTGTACTGATGTGACCACACCTGGAGTACTGTGTGCTGTGATGTGACCACACCTGGAGTACTGTGTACTGTGATGTGACCACACCTGGAGTTCTGTGTACTGATGTGACCACACCTGGAGTACTGTGTGTTGTGATGTGACCACACCTGGAGTACTGTGTGTTGTGATGTGACCACACCTGGAGTACTGTGTGCTGTGATGTGTCCACACCTGGAGTACTGTGTGCTGTGATGTGACCACACCTGGAGTACTGTGTACTGATGTGACCAAACCTGGAGTACTGTGTGTTGTTGTGTGACCACACCTGGAGTACTGTGTGCTGTGATGTGACCACACCTGGAGTACTGTGTACTGTGATGTGACCACACCTGGAGTACTGTGTGTTGTGATGTGACCACACCTGGAGTACTGTGTGCTGTGATGTGTCCACACCTGGAGTACTGTGTGCTGTGATGTGACCACACCTGGAGTACTGTGTACTGATGTGACCAAACCTGGAGTACTGTGTGTTGTTGTGTG
Organism: Hemiscyllium ocellatum; assembly: GCF_020745735.1. Taxonomy (NCBI): domain Eukaryota; kingdom Metazoa; phylum Chordata; class Chondrichthyes; order Orectolobiformes; family Hemiscylliidae; genus Hemiscyllium; species Hemiscyllium ocellatum. The sequence goes on from NC_083402.1 coordinate 1,977,109, forward strand.
ACCACACCTGGAGTACTGTGTACTGTGATGTGACCACACCTGGAGTACTGTGTGCTGTGATGTGACCACACCTGGAGTACTGTGTGCTGTGATGTGTCCACACCTGGAGTACTGTGTGTTGTGATGTGACCACACCTGGAGTACTGTGTACTGATGTGACCAAACCTGGCGCACTGTGTACTGTGATGTGACCACACCTGGAGTACTGTGTGCTGATGTGACCACACCTGGAGTACTGTGTACTGATGTGACCACACCTGGAGTACTGTGTGTTGTGATGTGACCACACCTGGAGTACTCTGTACTGTGATGTGTCCACACCTGGAGTACTTTGTGCTGTGATGTGACCACACCTGGAGTACTGTGTTTTGTGATGTGACCACACCTGGAGTACTGTGTACTGATGTGACCACACCTGGAGTACTGTGTACTGTGATGTGACCACACCTGGAGTACTGTGTACTGATGTGACCACACCTGGAGTACTGTGTACTGTGATGTGACCACACCTGGAGTACTGTGTACTGATCTGACCAAACCTGGAGTACTGTGTGTTGTTGTGTGACCACACCTGGAGTACTGTGTACTGTGATGTGACCACACCTGGAGTACTGTGTGCTGTGATGTGACCACACCTGGAGTACTGTGTGCTGTGATGTGTCCACACCTGGAGTACTGTGTACTGATGTGACCAAACCTGGAGCACTGTGTACTGTGATGTGACCACACCTGGAGTACTGTGTGCTGATGTGACCACACCTGGAGTACTGTGTACTGATGTGACCACACCTGGAGTACTGTGTGTTGTGATGTGACCACACCTGGAGTACTGTGTGTTGTTGTGTGACCACACCTGGAGTACTGTGTACTGATGTGACCACACCTGGAGTACTGTGTGCTGTGATGTGACCACACCTGGAGTACTGTGTACTGATGTGACCAAACCTGGAGTACTGTGTGTTGTTGTGTCACCACGCCTGGAGTACTGTGTACTGTGATGTGACCACACCTGGAGTACTGTGTGCTGTGATGTGACCACACCTGGAGTACTGTGTGTTGTGATGTGACCACACCTGGAGTACTGTGTGTTGTGTTGTGACCACACCTGGAGTACTGTGTGTTGTGATGTGACCACACCTGGAGTACTGTGTGTTATGATGTGACCACACCTGGTGTACTGTGTGCTGTGATGTGACCACACCTGGAGTACTGTGTGCTGTGATGTGACCACACCTGGAGTACTGTGTGTTGTGATGTGGCCACACCTGGAGTACTGTGTGTTATGATGTGGCCACACCTGGAGTACTGTGTGCTGTGATGTGTCCACACCTGGAGTACTGTGTACTGTGATGTGACCACACCTGGAGTACTGTGTACTGATGTGACCACACCTGGAGTACTGTGTGCTGTGATGTGACCACACCTGGAGTACTGTGTACTGTGATGTGACCACACCTGGAGTACTGTGTACTGATGTGACCACACCTGGAGTACTGTGTGTTGTGATGTGACCACACCTGGAGTACTGTGTGTTGTGATGTGACCACACCTGGAGTACTCTGTACTGTGATGTGTCCACACCTGGAGTACTGTGTGCTGTGATGTGACCACACCTGGAGTACTGTGTTTTGTGATGTGACCACACCTGGAGTACTGTGTACTGATGTGACCAAACCTGGAGTACTGTGTGTTGTTGTGTGACCACACCTGGAGTACTGTGTGCTGATGTGACCACACCTGGAGTACTGTGTACTGTGATGTGACCACACCTGGAGTACTGTGTACTGATCTGACCAAACCTGGAGTACTGTGTGTTGTTGTGTGACCACACCTGGAGTACTGTGTGCTGATGTCACCACACCTGGAGTACTGTGTACTGTGATGTGACCACACCTGGAGTATTGTGTACTGTGATGTGACCACACCTGGAGTACTGTGTGCTGATGTGACCACACCTGGAGTACTGTGTACTGTGATGTGACCACACCTGGAGTACTGTGTACTGTGATATGACCACACCTGGAGTACTGTGTGCTGATGTGACCACACCTGGAGTACTGTGTGCTGTCATGTGACCACACCTGGAGTACTGTGTACTGTGATGATCTGCTGCTTTAAGGAGGATTTATTAACACTGCTGATGGTGCAAGGAATGTTGATCGGGTGGGTGTTTGGGATGTGCCAGCTGCCCTCTGACACGTGGCTGAGTGAATGGTGTCAATGTTTTTTGGGGTTTCAGAATGAGCTGCTGACCCATGGGAAGGGGTAAAATGCTGAAGAAATTTGACAAGGTCAACACTGAGACTGGATTGTTATTTAGATGTGGGGGTAGCTTTGGGAAATTTAAAAGCTGCAAATCTCCCGGACATAGCACCAAGCATTCTCAAAAAGCTAATAATGTAACAATGGGTCAAACAACTCGATTAATTCGTTGTTTGGAGACAAAAACAAATTTGAATTCGGCCGATTAGTTTAAATTTTCCCGAAACATAACAAACTCCAATCAAGATTGAATCAAGTATATTGACAATCTTAAAAGCCAATGACACATTCTGATGCTCTGCAGTGTAAGACCGTGGGTTAATTGAACTGTTGAGAGGAGAACTGCCACGCCTAACATGTACCAGACAGCTTGAGAAAACATCTCTCTTCAAAGTACCTTTTTGATCAGTAACATGTGACACAGAAATTCCTAACAAGGGGAAAAGGAGACACAGGAAGATGCAAAGACAAGGACCTGCAGCCACCAGGGTTTGAGATCAGAAGTGTTGTTTTGGGAGTTTTATCGGACTAGTATTATAGAAGGCAAGCGAAAAGAGAGGTTCGAGGAAGGAATTGTAAATAGTGGTTGGTTAATTATTCTCTGTTAGACTTTAAGAAATAAAGTTGTTAATTTTTACTTGGAGGGGTTCCTGGCCTCTCGATGTTAACAGATGATTGCACGGGGTTAATCTTTTCTGTGTTGCTGGTTTTAAATTAAGGAGGAGGGTTTACCCCGTGTCGTAACAGCTTGCAGTCCCCTCCTCCCCCCTCCCTGAGCCAGGATAACTACAACAAGGAGCTATCATCTCTGGGAAAGTGCTGATCATTTCAGGCACATCAAGAGCGATCACTTCACTGCAAGGATGGCGAATCTCCGGCATTCGCCAGATGGTTTTGGAGTTCCCATCGTTGAATTTAAGGCTGGTCTGGGCAGACATTTGGGTCTCTCAGGGAATCACGGGAGACAGAGAGCTGGCAGGAAAGTGCCATACCAGCTGGAGATCAGCCACAGACTGTTCCCAGATGGGAAGGCTCGACAGTTCACGCCTACTGCTGGTTCACACCTTAAATGTTCGGCATTGCTGCTCTACCATCTGACCTTTGAATAGTTTCTCAAAATGCCAAGGCTAACTTTGCCTTCACTCTTCATCATTAATGTTCATGATTCTGATTAAATTGCATCATTTATAAAGTTATTCACAACAAAACAGAACAATACAGTAAGTGGGCAGCGGTGGGATTAGTTTGGGATTGATGCAGGGCGATGGGGACAATAAATGGGGCAGTGGGATTAGGGTCAAACAGCCACAGCGATGTACAGCACGGAAACAGACCCTTCGGTCCAACCCGTCCATGCCGACCAGATATCCCAACCCAATCTAGTCCCACCTGCCAGCACCCGGCCCATATCCCTCCAAACCCTTCCTATTCATATACCCATCCAGATGCCTCTTAAATGTTGTAATTGTACCAGCCTCCCCCACATCCTCTGGCAGCTCATTCCATACACGTACCACCCTCTGTGTGAAAAAGTTGCCCCTTAGGTCTCTTTTCAATCTTTCACCTCTCACCCTAAACCTATGCCCTCTAGTTCTGGACTCCCCAACCCCAGGGAAAAGACTTTGCCTATTTATCCTATCCATGCCCCTCATAATTTTGTAAACCTCTATAACGTCACCCCTCAGCCTCCGACGCTCCAGGGAAAACAGCCCCAGCCTGTTCAGCCTCTCCCTGTAGCTCAAATCCTCCATCCCTGGCAACATCCTTGTACATCTTTTCTGAACCCTTTTCAAGTTTCACAACATCTTTCCGATAGGAAGGAGACCAGAATTGCACACAATATTCCAACAGTGGCCTCACCAATGTCCTGTACAGCCGCAACATGATCTCCCAACTCCTGTACTCAATACTCTGACCAATAGAGGAAAGCATACCAAACGCCTTCTTCATTATCCTATCTACCTGCGACTCCACTTTCAAGGAGCTATGAACCTCCACTCCAAGGTCTCTTTGTTCAGCAACACTCCCCAGGACCTTACCATTAAGTGTATACGTCCTGCTAAGATTTGCTTTCCCAAAATGCAGCACCTCACATTTATCTGAATTGAACTCCATCTGCCACTTCTCAGCCCATTGGCCCATCTGGTCCAGATCCTGTTGTAATCTGAGGGAACCCTCTTTGCTGTCCACTACACCTCCAATTTTGGTGTCATCTGCAAACTTACTAACTGTACCTCTTATGCTCGCACCCAAATCATTTATGTAAATGACAAAAAGTAGAGGGCCCAGCACCGATCCTTGTGGCACTCCACTGGTCACAGGCCTCCAGTCTGAAAAACAACCCTCCACCACCATCCTCTAGAACATAGAACATAGAAAGATACAGCGCAGTACAGGCCCTTCGGCCCTCGATGTTGCGCCGACCGAATCCTACCTAACCTACACTAGCCCAATAACTTCCAAATGCCTATCCAATGCCCGCTTAAATGACCATAAAGAAGGAGAGTTCACCACTGCTACTGGCAGGGCATTCCATGAACTCACAACCCGCTGTGTAAAGAATCTACCCCTAACATCTGTCCTATACCTACCACCCCTTAATTTAAAGCTGTGTCCCCTAGTAACACCTGACTCCATTAGCGGTAAAAGGTTCTCAGTGTCGACCCTATCTAAACCCCTAATCATCTTATACACCTCTATCAAATCTCCCCTAAACCTTCTCTTCTCCAATGAGAACAGCCCCAAGTGCCTCAGACTTTCCTCATAGGATTTTCCTACCATTCCAGGCAACATCCTGGTAAACCTCCTCTGCACTCGTTCCAATGCCTCCACATCCTTCCTATAGTATGGTGACCAAAACTGCACACAATACTCCAGATGAGGCCGCACCAGAGTCTTATACAGTTGCAACATGACCTCAGGACTCCGGAACTCAATTCCTCTACCAATAAAGCCCAGTACACCATATGCCTTCCTCACAGCACTATTTACCTGGGTGGCAACTTTCAGAGATCTGTGTACATGGACACCAAGATCCCTCTGCTCATCTGCACTACCAAGTAGCCTACCATTAGCCCAGTAATCCATCATCTTGTTATTCCTACCAAAGTGAATGACTTCACACTTAGCTACATTGAATTCCATTTGCCACATTTCTGCCCAGCTCTGCAACTTATCTATATCCCGCTGTAACCTACCACTTCCTTCCTCACTATCCACATCTCCACCGACTTTTGTGTCATCCGCAAACTTGCTTACCCAGCTTTCAAGCCCTTCCTCTAGATCATTTATAAAGATAACAAAAAGCAATGGTCCCAAAACAGATCCTTGTGGTACACCGCTAGTAACTGCACTCCAAGATGAACATAGTCCATCAACTACTACCCTCTGTCTCCTTCCAGCCAGCCAATTCCTAATCCAAACCTCTAATGTATCCTCAATGCCATACCTCCGTAGTTTTAGCATTAGCCTACCATGGGGTGCATTAGCCTACCTCTGTCTTCTACTTTTGAGCCAGTTCTATATCCAAATGGCTAGTTCTCCCTGTATTCCATGAGATCTAACCTTGCTAATCAGGCTCCTATGGGGAACCTTGTTGTACGCCTTACTGAAGTCCATATAGATCACATCTACTGCTCTACCCTCATCAATCCTCCTTGTTACTTCATCAAAAAACTCAATCAAGTTTGTGAGACATGATTTCCTTGGGACTGGGGGCTGGGGAAAGTGTGGGATGGTGGGCTAAATTTGTAACTTAAACTCGGTTATGGGAAGAGTGAGGCACTGGGACTAGTTTGGGAATAATACTGGGAGAGGTTCAGGTATTTGTATTTGGGTTGTAGACATGTGGGTTAGGTGTGGGTGTGACAGTTCTAGCCTGGAAAGGTCAGGGAGAGATAGTCCACATTCTGTTGGACGTGTGTATAGATTAGCTGTGACTGGGCTGGTTTCTGTCTGACAGAACGTTGCAGGTGTTTCCTGTTGTAATATTGGAGTTGGTGCTGTCGACTCACTCTGGGAGATGTAATCACAGACTGAAGATCAAGGCGACGGGGAGGTGACTGCACAACACCAACCTGCATTCATATAACGCCTTTTAAGACAATAAAACTTTCCAAAGCACATCACAACATCATTATTGGTCAAGATTTGTCACCTGACCACTAGAAGTCAGGTACTTACACAGAGGCCGGTGATGTTTCGGGCAGATGTACCGTCTAGAAGCTGAAAGAAGGACAGCCAATGGTGGGGTGAAGGGAATCAGGTCAGAATTGTAAAGAATGACGTTCCTGGAAGAGGGTGTCGTGAACTGTGCCCGTCACACAGAGAGATGGTGTGGATGTTGGCAAGAGCTGTTTCAGTCCCACAACAGGACAGATAATTGGTTGGAGCAAATCAGACATGGAGGTGTGAGAAATTTGGCAATGGGTTTGAGAGACAGCAATATCTGGAAAAGAATATCGTGGTTAGCTTCATCTGCAGCCAGCGTTACCGCTGTACTCCCCTCGACACAGGAACAGTCTCTGCATTTGCAATGAATTCTGGGAATTGCCTTATAGAAAGTGGCCCCACCCTTGAGTTTAAAATGGTTTTATTGTCCACTTTAGTCCACAATCGAGAATGAAGAGAAATAAGAAGGTGCCGTATCTACACAGGATTAAAACTCCAGAAACTCCCTCTTGCTGCTGGGATGTTGTGTGTTCTTACACCATCACAAGGACTGCAGATGGACAAGGAGGCAGATCACCGTTACCTTTTCAAAGGTCCCTTGGGCCAGACAATGAACGCAGGCCCAGCCAGCAATGTCCACCGCCTCGGAACAAGATCAAGAATCATAAAGTATCACTCGAAGATGCTGCTGGGACCCTCGGGGGGAGGCCGATGGGTATCTCCTACTCGGTACTTCAGCTGAGAACCTGGTTTGAGTGAAGTGTAGAATTAGTCATCTCGATAATAGAGCAATATATTTTAGTCTAGTGTTATAGCCAGGACAATACTAGGCTACAGCAGCATTGTGCTCCTCCAGCCCCAGTGATAACCCTAATGTAATCATCCAAACTGGAAATGGGGTGCAACAGAAATTGGAATAAGGATAATTGGAAATGTCAGGTATTTGTATACATTTAGAAACCAAAATGGCTTTGTCAGTTGCTAAGACTTTTCGGGGGAGGGAATATTTATCATAGAATCCTTACAATGCGGATAGAGGCCATTCAGCCCATCGAGTCTACACTGACTCTCTACGTCCCACCCAATCCCTGTAACGCTGCATTTACCACAGCTAATCTTGATAGCCTGCCTATTGCTGGGATACAGGGGAAAATGTTGGCATGGCCAATTCACCCTAACCTGCACACCTTTGGACAGTGGGAGTGAAGTGGGCATGCTAACATGGGACACACAGACACAAGATGGAGAGGTACAGTGAAACCTACACATGAAGAGAGTGGTGGTGGAAGGGAATGGGAAGAGATATAGCCAAACCCTGCTACAGATGTGTGGTTTGTGCACAGCACAGCCCAGGTAGACCCATCAACGTGAGGATAGGACACCAACCTAGGGCAAGGGGACCCTGGGAACACCTCCAAATGCATTTCACAGGACCACTGCCACCTTCCTGTGGGAAAACATACTGCCTGGGCTAAATTCAACACAGTATCAAAACAGTAATAATCTCCAGATTACTAACTAAGCCACGAGCTAGTTGGCTGAGGGTCAACAAGATTAAAGAGGTAAGTGTGTGGCTCAAAGATTGGTGTGAGAGAAATGAGTTGGAATTGATGGGACAGGGCCCCGGTACAGGGGGAGGAGGGAGCTGCTGCTATGGGACGGGGCTCTGTCGGAATCCTGTTGGGACCAGAATACTGGTGCTTCACAGAACCAGGGCCGGGGGTGGGGTGTTAAATAGTTGTGGTGTTGCTTCAGTTGCTTGGAAAGTTAGAAAATCAAAGACAATAGGCAATAGGCCATTCTGCCCTTCGAGCCTGAAGGGTCAAGGAGAGGGTAGGATTGCAGGTTAGTGATGGGGCTAATTGTTACCAGAAAATAGCAGGAAAGAACAGAATGTGTGAATGTCAAATAACACCAAGGAACTGCAAAGGTAAGTTTGATAAGGGAACAACGTAAAGGCTTGGTATATTATGGATAAAGTATTTGGAATGAGGTAGATGAACTGACGATGCAAATCGAGGTATTGTAAATAATTATAATCTCAGAGACATTATAGAAACATGGTGACAAGGAGATCAAAGCTGAAAACTTAACATTCGGGGAGATTTGAACTTTCGGAGAGACAGGGCAGAGGGTGAAGGTGGTGGATTAGACCAGATGATAAAAGATGAAATGAGGACAGATGTGAGAGATGATGTAGACTCTTTCTGGGTGAAGGTAAAATCTAACAAGGAGAAAGAGATTGGATCGAGTCCATGCACAGACCCTGAACCCATGGTGTCTCCACAGGAAAGGCTATACATTACAAATAATAGCAGCACAGAAAAACAAAGCAATAATTATGTGTGACTTTATTCTTACTCCAATCTGAAGGCCTTACCTACTTCAGGAAGACCATCATCGCCCTGGTGCCAAAACAGAATCATGCGACAAGCCTCAGAAGACAACCACTCGGTGGCTCTGACCCCCAGAACAATGAAGTGCTTCAAGAGGTTAGTCGTGGCTCATTTCAATTCCAGCTTCCCAGCCTGTCTCAAGCTCTTGCAATTTGCCTGCCTGTGGGTGGCACGGTGGCACAGTGGTTAGCACTGCTGCCTCACAGCACCAGAGACCTGGGTTCAATTCCCGCCTCAGGCGACTGTCTGTGTGGAGTTTGCACGTTCTCCCAGTGTCTGCGTGGGTTTCCTCCGGGTGCTCCAGTTTCCTCCCACAGTCCAAAGATGTGCCATGCTAAATTGCCCGTAGCGTTAGGTAAGGGGTAAATGTAGGGGTATGGGTGGGTTGTGCTTCGGCGGGTCAGGTAAGGACTTGTTGGGCCAAGGGCCTGTTTCCACACTGTAAGTAATCTAATCTAATCCACAGCAGACACCATCTCCCTCGCCCTACACTCATTCCTAAACATCTGGGTAACAAGAATACCTACATCAGGCTTCCGACTCGTGACCACAGCTCCACCTTTAGGACTATAACCCCAAACAAACTCGAAGACCTAGGTCTCTGCTCTACCCTGCCCTCTGCAACTGGATCCTGGACTTCCTAACCAACAGACTGCAGTGAGAATATGCATCATCACCTCCTGCACAACAATCCTCAACAATGGCGCCCCAGAACTCTGAACTCAGTGCCTTACTATACTCCCTATACATGCATGGCTGTGTGGCCAAATTTCATCCAAATTCCATCTGCAAGTTCACTGATGACACCACCTTTATCTGCCAGTACCAGGAAATGTGCCCTGACTGTAATGTTCACATAGAAAGCGCTCTATCCAGATGAATCAAGGCTTGGAATGGGAGCTGCTCTGTCCAGGGACCACAAGAAGGCACACAGAGCTGTGAACACAGCCCAGCCCATCACAAACCCCAACCTCCCACCCCCTGTTCACATCTTGTTGCCTTGGAAAAGCCTCGTACCTCCGTTTTCATTTCTTACAACCTTTTCCATCAGGAAGTAGATGCAGCTTCAAACACACACACTAACAGATTCAGGTACAGCTTCTTCCCTGCTGTTGTTAGATTACTGAATGGACCTCTCTAATTTTGACCTTAATGTTGATCTCGCTCTGTGTGCACCTTCCCTGCAGCTGTAACAGTGTACTCCGCGCTGTGTTCAGTCACCCCATGATCTCTGTACAGTATGATCTGCCTGTACTACACACAAAACAGTACTTTTCACTGTACCTGGGTACATGTGATAATAAAACATCAAATCAAACCTTCATATTGATTGTGTTAATCCAATTGGAAAGGATAGCTATGACAACAAATATCACAAATCCATTCGGGATAGTTTCCAGGAGTAACATGTAACAGAGCCCCCCAGGGAAAGGCCACACTGGGTCTGGTAACAGTTAGTGTGGCAGGTTTAAGAAATCAAAGTGAATTGAGGGATTTATTGTCACTTGTATTTAACAAATAAATACCGTGAAAAGAGTCGTATATCGCCATGCTGTGGCACCATTTTGATTTACAGAAAATAACAGAATATAACAAAAATATAACGAAAACCAGAGTTCACCACCTTTCACATTGAAAAAGGAACTGAGCTTTTCATGTTACGTGTAATCATTTCCCCAGCATTCGTTACAAGGAGAAATACCCAGGGTTCATACTACATCACTACAGTTTTCAGAAACACGTGATGGGAAAGCAATGCGAGATTATAAACTGCTCTGTAATTTATAAAGATTATAAATTACAGAGCAGTTAGGAAGGTTGGACTAATGTTTTACTGAGAGATTGTAAACTTTATAAGGCACCACAAAGAACAAAAGTAATACGTAGTGATCAAATAATTGTGAGATAATTCCTCCGAATGCATTTGTTCCTCCTTCCCCAATAATATTGGGATCAGAGCAAAGTGAGATGAACAAATTCTTGACGGTGAGTTAGCAAACTAAGTGTGTAAATCAATCTTACAAAGATTTAATTTAAAATTAAATATTACCATTTGGGGAAATCAACTTAAGTATGTTTGAAAGTAAGACTGATTTAGTCGGTGTTGGACTGGAGTGGACAAAGTTAAAAACCACACAACACCAGGTTATAGTCCAACAGGTTTATTTGGAAGCACACTAGCTTTCGGAGCGACGCTCCTTCATCGGGTGATGGTGGAACAGGATCCATACGACACAGAATTTATAACAACAGGATTGCAGTGTCATTGGAATGTAATATTAAACAAATTTAGCTGGGGCTCTTTCATCTTTTGGAATGATCATGTTAGTTTCAGTTCCTTCAAATCACATCAAAAAGCTTTATCCAGTTAGATGTGAAATTCCCATCTTGGAGTCAAAAGACTTTCAAAAATCACATCCATCTAAACGGATGAGCATGAGTTACCCGTCGGCATCGCACTGATCCCCTCAGTAATGAGCAGCTATTACAGGCTGGAATGATAACCTGCCCACCCGCCCGTCATAATAGTGTCCCCTGCTGGTGAAAGCACAAATCACCTCAGAATAAAAGATCCCCTCAGAGATAGTAATCATTGGACTGATTAGGGATAGTCAACATGGCTTTGTGTGTGGGAAATCATATCTCACAAACATCATGGAGATTTTTTGAAGAAGTAACGAAGAAGATTGATGAGGGCAGAGCAGTAGATGTGATCTATATGGACTTCAGTAAGGCGTTCGATAAGGTTCCCCATGGGAGACTGGTTAGCAAGGTTAGATCTGCAAATGTGTTGCTGGTCAAAGCACAGCAGGTTAGGCAGCATCTCAGGAATAGAGAATTCGACGTTTCGAGCATAAGCCCTTCATCAGGAATAAGAGAGAGAGCCAAGCAGGCTCTCTCTCTTATTCCTGATGAAGGGCTTATGCTCGAAACGTCGAATTCTCTATTCCTGAGATGCTGCCTAACCTGCTGTGCTTTGACCAGCAACACATTTGCAGCTGTGATCTCCAGCATCTGCAGACCTCATTTTTTACTTATAGCAAGGTTAGATCTCATGGAATACAGGGAGAACTAGCCATTTGGATACAGAACTGGCTCAAAGTTAGAAGACAGAGGGTGATGGTGGAGGGTTGTTTTTCAGACTGGAGGCCTGTGACCAGTGGAGTGCCACAAGGATCAGTGCTGGGTCCTCTACTTTTTGTCATTCACATAATTGATTTGGATGTGAGCATAAGAGGGACAGTGAGTAAGTTTGCAGATGACACCAAAATTGGAGGGGTAGTGGACAGTGAAGAGGGTTACCTCAGATTACAACAGGATCTGGACCAGATGGGCCAATGGGCTGAGAAGTGGCAGATGAGGTTTAATTCAGATAAATGTGAGGTGCTGCATTTTGGAAAAGCAAATCTTAGCAGGACTTATACACTTACTGGTAAGGTCCTAGGGAGTGTTGCTGAACAAAGAGACCTTGGAGTGGAGGTTCATAGCTCCTTGAAAGTGGAGTCGCAGGTAGATAGGATAGTGAAGAAGGCGTTTGGAATACTTTCCTTTATTGGTCAGAGTATTGAGTACAGGAGTTGGGAGGTCATGTTGTGGCTGTACAGGACATTGGTTAGGCCACTGTTGGAATATTGCGTGCAATTCTGGTCTCCTTCCTATTGGAAAGATGTTGTGAAACTTGAAAGGGTTCAGAAAAGATTTACAAGGATGTTGCCAGGGTTGGAGGATCTGAGCTACAGGGAGAGGCTGAACAGGCTGGGGCTGTTTTCCCTGGAGCGTCGGAGGCTGAGGGGTGACCTTATAGAGGTTTATAAAATTATGAGGGGCATGGATAGGAAAAATAGACAAAGTTTTTCCCTGGTGCGGGGACTCCAGAACTAGAGGGCATAGGTTTAGGGTGAGAGAGGAAAGATATAAAAGAGACCTAAGGGGCAACGTTTTCACACAGAGAGTGGTACGTGTATGGAATGAGCTGCCAGAGGAAGTGGTGGAGGCTGGTACAATTGCAACATTTAAGAGGCATTTGGATGGGTATATGAATAGGAAGGGTTTGGAGGGATATGGGCCGGGTGCTGGCAGGTGGGACTAGATTGGGTTGGGATATCTGGTCGGCATGGACGGGTTGGACCGAAGGGGTTGTGACTATCTCTATAACATGGTAGAATTGAATATTCATTTTGAGAGGGAGAACTTGTGTTGGAAACAACTGTTTAAATGAAATAAGGTGGAGTTAATAAAGTAAGGATAGAGTTTGCTAAAATGATCTGTGAGGATAGATGAGCAGAAATGAATTAAACAAGGCAGACATTTAAGGAGGTAATTCATGAAGCTGAATGAAATTATATCCTGGTACCAAGGGAAGATTCTAAGATAAACCAACCAGGGCTAACCAGGGAGATCAGGGAGAGTATTACATTGAAATAAGAGGAAGCAAACATTAGGGATAATTCAAAGACTGGGATAAATTCAGAAGGAAGAGGAAAAAAATATTGAAGAAGACAAGATAAACCATGAGATCAAACCAGCGAGGAATATAAAAACTGACAATAAGAGTGTCTTTAAATATATAAAAAGGAAGAAAGAGGTCAAAGTGAATACTGGACCCTGGCTTTGGGTTGTAATGTTGTGGTTGTACAGGATATGGGGAGGCCTTTTCTGGAACACTGTCCCGTTCTGGTCACCCAGTTATAGGAAGGATGTTATGAAGCTGGAGAGGGTTCAGGAGAGATTTACCGGGATGTTGCTGAGGATGGAGAGTTTGAGTTATAAAAATAGCCTGGAAAGGCTGGACGGTTTTTCTCTGGAGTGTTGATGGTTGAGGGGTGACCTTACTGAGGTTTATAAAACCTGGAGGGGCCTGGATAAGGTGACTAGCAGGTGCCTTTTCCCTGGGTGGGGGAGTTCAGGACAGGGAGCATAGTTTTATGGTGGGAGCAGAAAGATTTAAGGAAGATATGAGAGGGAAATGTTTTACACGGCGTGTGGTTTGTATGTGGATTACATTCCCAGAGGATGTGGGTACAGTTTAAAAGACATATAGAAAGGTTTGGAAGGATATAGGGCTAACGCGGACAGGTGGGACGCGTTTAGTTTGGGGTCATTGTCAGCACAGACTGGTTGGACTAAAGGGTCTATTTCTGGGCTGTACGGCTCTGTAGTTGGTTCCCTCCCCACCTGCCGCAAACCCAGACTCACAGCGATGTCCTTTAGGTCCCGACCAGCTCGATCAGTGATGCTGCTGCCGAGCCGCTCTTGGTGGGGGGCAGTGAAATCCCCCACCCAGAGGACAGGCTGTGTCCTCCCCACCCTCAGTGCTTTCTCCAAGTGTTGTTCAGCCGGGGGAGGGCGGTGTGTGGTAATCAGCAGGAGGTTTCCTTGCCCATGTTTAACCTGAAGCCATGGGAGATCATGGGGAACGGAGTTAATGTTGGGGACTCCCAGAGCAATCCCCTCCCGACTGTATCGCACTGTGTCCCCTCCCCTGCTGGGTCTGTCCTGGTGGTGGGATAGGACATACCCAGGGATGGTAATTGTGGGGCCTGGGATATTGTCTGTGAGGTAGGAGTCTGGGAGTATGACTCTGTCAGGATGTTGTTTGCTTCGTCTGAGCGACAGTGTTCCAATGTTGGCACCAGCCTCCAGACGTTAGGGAGGGGGACCCTGCAGGGTCAGCAGGGCTGTTTCTGCCGTTGTCTTTTCCAGAGCCTCGGTCGATGCCAGGTAATCCGTCTGCTTTCATTTCTTGGTTGAGACTTTGTAGTGATTGCTAACAGTTGAGTTGCTTGCTAGGCTATTTCAGAGGGCAGTTAAAAGTCACCACATTTTTGTATTTATTTGTGGGATGTGGGGGTCACTGGCTGGGCCCAACATTTCCTGAGGAAGGGCTTTTACCCAAAATGTTGATGTTCCTGCTCCTCGGATGCTGCCTGACCTGCTGTGCTTTTCCAGCAACACTCTGATCCTGACTCTGATCTCCAGCATCTGCAGTCCTCACTCTCACCAGCATTTATTGCCTGTCCCTAGTTGCCCCTTGAGAAGGAGGGGGTCAGCTGCCTTCTTGTCCCGCTGCAGTCCATCTGCTGAGAGTCTGGAGTCAAATGTAGACCAGGGAAAGATGGGGAGCTTCCTTCCCAGAAGGACATTCATGACGAAGGGTTTTTCAGACATTCAGTAATGGCTTGTGGTCATCGTTAAATTCTTAATTCCAGATTTTTTTTTCTTGAATTTATATTTCCCCATCTTCCATAGCAGGATTTGCACCCAGTTCCCCACAACAGGAGCTGAGTTTCTGGATAACAGTCTCACTATAATATTACTTGAACATCACCTTCACTTTGCAGACTGAAATGAGAATAGTTCGATGGGAGGATTGTCCAGACGCTGAACAGCTTGGTGTTATTACCTTCAATTAGTCACAGTCAGAGAGTCATAGAGATGTACAGCACGGAAACAGACCATTCGGCCCAACCCGTCCATGCCGACCAGATATCCCAACCCAATCTAGTCCCACCTGCTGGCACCCGGCCCATATCCCTCCAAACCCTTCCTATTCATATACCCATCCAAATGCCTCTTAAATATTGTAATTGTACCAGCCTCCACCACTTCCTCTG
This sequence comes from Hemiscyllium ocellatum, assembly GCF_020745735.1. Lineage (NCBI taxonomy): Eukaryota > Metazoa > Chordata > Chondrichthyes > Orectolobiformes > Hemiscylliidae > Hemiscyllium > Hemiscyllium ocellatum. The sequence goes on from NC_083402.1 coordinate 1,992,551, forward strand.
GCAGCTCATTCCATACACATACCACCCTCTGTGTGAAAAGGTTGCCCCTTAGGTCTCTTTTATATCTTTCCTCTCTCACCCTAAACCTATGCCCTCTAGTTCTGGACTCCCCCACCCCAGGGAAAAGACTTTGCCTATTTACCCTATCCATTCCACTCATAATTTTGTAAACCTCTATAAGGTCATCCCTCAGCCTCCGACGCTCCAGGGAAAACAGCCCCAGCCTGTTCAGCCTTTCCCTGTAGCTCAAATCCTCCAACCCTGGCAACATCCTTGTAAATCTTTTCTGAACCTTTTCAAGTTTCACAATATCTTCCCGATAGGAAGGAAACCAGAATTGCATGGAATATTCCAACAGTGACCTAACCAATGCCCTGTACAGCTGCAACATGATGTCCTGTGGAAAAGATGTACCACCCGCCAACCCACAATGGGTCACAAAAGTAAACTTGGCCAAACTGTACCAAAAACACCCAGAATGCCTCAGCAGGGACCAAGACTAGACCGCACTCACAGACAAGGGAATACACTTCCCAGCTCCCACTAACAATGACAGAGCACCACAGTCATCCCAAAGCCCCAGGGGCAGTTTCACAACCCAGCAATACCAAGGCCACACACAGAGCAGGTCAGACAGTGAGGCACCAGCCAGGACATTGCCCCCAGGAACAGGACAATGGAAGCACCTCATCGCTTCAGAGGAGACATTAGCACCGACCTGCGATGGGGACTGGAACCATGATACTGAGAGGATGTTGCATTGTACAGAGAATTAAGACATTCCTCTGATAACTGTTTTCAATTAGCATCTTTGTAACTAGATTACTCCATCTCCAGATACATCGTATTTTCCCCATTTCTAATTAGCCTCATTTTACAGGATTAATATAAAAACCAATCTCCTCCTCAGCTCTGGGAAGAGACAGTCTCAGCTCCCTGGACAGACTGTGTGTCAGCCCTCGTCAATTTCTGTCCCTACCATATCCTTGTAATAAACAGCTTGTCAATTTCACCCAAATCTAGTTTGTGTGGTCTCCGCTATATTGGATTAATTTCTCTAACACCTCCCAGCTCCTGTTCTCAATACTTCAGCTAATGAAGTATACCGAATGCCTTCTTCACTATCCTCGACTCCACTTTCAAGGAGCTATGAACCTGCACTCCAAGGTCTCTTTGTTCAGCAACACTCCCTAGGACCTTACCATTAAGTGTATAAATCCTGCTAAGATTTGCTTTCCCAAAATGCATCACCTCGCATTTATCTGAATTAATCTCCATCTGCCACTTCTCAGCCCATCTGGTCATGCACTGATGGGTTTGGGGAAATCTTTGTTGTGTGGTTGTGGAAGTTTTAACCTAAATTGGGGGGGGGGGGGGGGGGGGGGGGGGGGGGGGGGGGGGAGGGGGTGGAACCTTGCCAAGAGTCAGAGAAAGAGGAAGGAACAATAATAACAAAAGTGAGAAAGGAGGAGGACAGAGAGACAAGGGAACCAGAGGCCAGGGACAATCAGGGCTACCAGGAAAACGAATGGGAGCAGGATCAGGAATGTGCAAGATCAATCCTAATGCCTTGAGCGTTAATGCAGAGCATCCACAATAACCTGGATGAATTATTGGTGCACACAACGAGAAATGGATGTGCTCTCGTTAGGATTAGAGAGATGTAGCTGGAGGGTGACCCTGGGATGGGAACTCAATATCCCGGGTATTCAGGATTTAGGAGTGACAGAAACCAACGGGAAGGTGGTTGGGAACGTTGTTGGTCAATAGGAAGAAACATCGAGGGGTAAAGACAACAGGGAGGTTTGTATATGGAATGCAGGCTGTGGGGGATGGTGGTGGGAACAGCATTAACCACCGAGCTACATCTGACTCCTCACTCCCCTAATCCTCACTCCCCTCCCCCTCATTCGGCACCCTCACTCCCCTCCCCCTCACTCCACACCCCCTCACTCTCCATCAGCCCCTCACTTTCCCAACCGTAACTCCCCAGACCCTCTGTCCCCGAAGAACCCCATCCCCAGAATGCAGACTCTCACTCGGAAACCCGTTCCTCTCTCACAAACCAAACCCCGTCCCAAATCGGTGTCTGTCAACTGAAGTAATACCCCAAATTCAGACCAAAACCCTGATAGGGACTTGAATCCGGAATACTAACCTGAATCCCAAATCCAGGTCGTTATCCCAATATTTATCGCCCGTCCCTAGTTGCCCTTTGAGAGGGTGGGGGTGAGCTGCCTTCCTGACCCGCTGCAGTCCATGTGCTGTAGGCTGACCCACAATGCCCTGAGGGAGGGAATTCCAGGAATTTGACCCAGCGACAGGGAAGGAACGGTGATATATTTCCAAGTCAGGATGGGGAGGGGCTTGGAGGGGAACTTGCAGGGGGTGGTGTTCCCATGTACCTGCTGCCCTTGTCCTCCAAGATGGAAGTGGCCGTGGGTTTGCAAGGTGGTGTCTGAGGAACTTTGGTGAATTTCAGCAGTGCATCTTGTAGATAGTACACACTGCTGTTACTGAGTGTGGGTGGGGGAGGGAGGGGATGGTACACACTGCTGTTACTGAGTGTCGGTGGGGGGAGGGAGGGAGGGGATGGTACACACTGCTGTTACTGAGTGTCGGTGGGGGAGGGAGGGGATGGTACACACTGCTGTTACTGAGCGTCGATATGGGAGGGTGGGGACGGTACACACTGCTGTTACTGAGTGTGGGTGGGGGGGGGGAGGGAGGGGATGGCACACACTGCTGTTACTGAGTGTGGGTGGGGGGAGGGAGGGGATGGTACACACTGCTGTTACTGAGTGTGGGTGGGGGAGGGAGGGGATGGCACACACTGCTGTTACTGAGTGTGGGTGGGGCAGGGAGGGGATGGTACACACTGCTGTTACTGAGTGTGGATGGGGGGAGGGAGGGGATGTTTGAGGACGTGGTCCCAATCAAGCGGCTGCTTTGTCCTGGATGGTGTTGAGCTTCTTGAGTGTTGTTGGAGCTGCCCCGATCCAGGGCAAGGGGGGAGTGTTCCATCCCACTCCTGCCTTGTGCCTTGTCGATGGCGGACAGGCTTTGGGGAGTCAGGAGTTACTTGCTGCAGGACTCCCACCCTCTGACCTGCTCTCGTAACCACTGTATTAACGTGGGGAGTCCCATTCCGTTTCTGGTCAATGTTAACCCCAAGAATGTTAGCAGTGGGGGATCGAGTGATGGTAATGCCATTGACTGTCAATGGGCAGTGGTTAGGTTGTCTCTGAATGGACAAACAATATCTTTTTATTTCTCTTGTTTTGGATTGCGAACCTGAATGGGGAAAGGGTACTGCTTTCAACAAATGACAATGGAAGGAGTCTCCACACGAGAAACGCACACTTGGACTCATCCAAAAGGTTCAAGGTGTGAAAAGGACACAGAATTCCTCAATTTCCCAACTTTTTAGACCCAGGCTGACAGAAAGCATGGAACATGTTTCTACATTGAGCAAGAATTACTAATTATTTAAAGTAAATCAATTCTAGCCACAAGTAAACAATTGTGAAGCAAGTGTATATATTAAAACTTTAATCCACTTATAAACTCCCCCCGAACACAGGCACAGACAGACGCACACAGGAAACCCCGGTGTGGGGTGGGTAGAGGGACGGTTGTCCCCAGGGTTTGCTAAGATGGTTCCTGTGCTGATCAGACCCTGACTCTCCATCCTTCCTGCTCTGGGAGCTCCCACTGGTTTGCAGGAGGCACTGGGTGGCTGGTTCAGACTTTTAAAAGGTCTGACACCTATAATTTAAAAGTCACAGTTGCCAGTAACTGCTGAAGGAGAAAATAAACGAGTCTTTTTCAAGCTTAAACGTTTTACTGCAGAGAAGAGAGACAGCCCCTGAGCTGGTAGAGATCGGAATAGTTCGCCCTGTTTTGCTCACACCTACAAGATGTCCAGCTCCCTGAGAACCAATCACATCGTTGTTGTTGGGTAGAAAACCTTTGTCATCGATAAGTTGTCAGGAGTTCCACAGACCAATCAGCGAGTTGTTCCAGGCTGAATCTCCATCAGCTCCAGCTCGTCTGCAAGTTCCCCACCAACTACAGCTGATCCAGCAGCTGTGTAAACAGTGCTTACAATGAGGGTCAGTTACTTGCTTTCAAAACATGCAGCAATCCTTTTGTTTTACAACATTCTTCCCTGACTTCAGCCCATTAGTTAAAATAAAATAAAAAGACACAGTCTTTACATATTTGTTAAATGCAAAGTTGTTCAATCCTGACCCTGCTTCGAATTACAACAGCCTCACTCCAATACCCCCAACTGATCAGGATTCATCTCAATCAGATGCCAGACAGGATGCCCACCCTCCCGTGGGTCGGGATGTCTGACAGTGGCTCCTTGCTGTAGGATTTCCCAGCCACTCCAAGCTGGAAACCCCTCTCTTGTTGTTTACGGGTGACATGCTGCTCGGAAAGACAGAGGTTTGAATGATCAATTTCCTTCCTCAGAAAGATCTCCTAGTAACAACAGCCAGGGACCAAACTGACTGTTAAAGGTGATCAATCACTTCACTGCATCAGACACTGGATGGTAACTCACCAAAGATCCTCAGGCAGCACCTTCCAAACCCACGGTCACTACCATCCAGAAGGACAAGGGCAGCAGGTACATGGGAACCCCACCCCCTGCAAGTTCCCCTCCAAGCCCCTCCCAACGCTGACTTGGAAATATATCGTTGTTCCTTCACTATCGCTGGGTCAGAATCCTGGGATTCCCTCCCTCAGGGCATTGTGGGTCACCCGACAGCACATGGACTGCAGCGGGTCAGGAAGGCAGCTCACCCCCACCCTCTCCAGGGGCAGCTAGGGCTGGGCAGTAAATACTGGGCCCAGCCAGGGGAATCCAAACCTGATGAGTGAATAACTTTAAAGGATTTCCCTGTCCCATTGCCTCAGAATCACCCCCATCTCGAGCTCACACAGAGTGACAGACACCAAACCCCACGCCTCTCCCCCACAGGGCAGAAGATACAGAAGTTTCAAAATCCGTACAAAGACATTTAAGAACAGTTCCTTCCCCGTTGGTATCAGACTTGTAGACAGAACCCTCCTATATCAGAGTTGATCATGCCCCACACCATCTCTGGAACTGCAGCACTACATTCTATATTCGGTTGTATTACGCTGATGGACTTCTGTAAGGTATGATATGTCGGGATAGCACACAAAACAATACTGTTCACTGTATCCCAGGACATGACAATAAACCAAATCACAAAATTCATTTACTGTATACATTTTCGGTGGAATTCAGCACATTGACACACTAATTAACCCAGAAAGTGCCCAAATCAGTTCATACCTTTCCATTCGTCCTTATCATCCTTAAGTTTAAATGTATTCTCAACGTTTGATATAAAATAAAACCCCATTTGATCGAGAAGTGACCAATCAGTTCAGTGATTTCCTATTTCATACTGTCTATAAATTTACATACGTCCTTGTAACACCAAGCCCCAGCTGTCATCCCGTACCCGGATCCTGGAGACAAATCAGAACCGAACAATAACCTAACCCCAACCATGCAGCTCAAACCCATTACAACACCGTTACACCTCACTCAGCACTGAGCCGGGATCCTACACCGTTACACCTCACTCAGCACTGAGCCGGGATCCTACACTGTTACACCTCACTCAGCACTGAGCCGGGATCCTACACCGTTACACCTCACTCAGCACTGAGCCGGGATCCTACACCGTTACACCTCACTCAGCACTGAGCCGGGATCCTACACCGTTACACCTCACTCAGCACTGAGCCGGGATCCTACACCGTTACACCTCACTCAGCACTGAGCCGGGATCCTACACCGTTACACCTCACTCAGCACTGAGCCGGGATCCTACACCGTTACACCTCACTCAGCACTGAGCCGGGATCCTACACCGTTACACCTCACTCAGCACTGAGCCGGGATCCTACACCGTTACACCTCACTCAGCACTGAGCCGGGATCCTACACCGTTACACCTCACTCAGCACTGAGCCGGGATCCTGCACCGTTACACCTCACTCAGCACTGAGCCGGGACCCTACACTGTTACACCTCACTCAGCACTGAGCCGGGATCCTACACTGTTACACCTCACTCAGCACTGAGCCGGGATCCTACACCGTTACACCTCACTCAGCACTGAGCCGGGATCCTGCACCGTTACACCTCACTCAGCACTGAGCCGGGATCCTACACCGTTACACCTCACTCAGCACTGAGCCGGGATCCTGCACCGTTACACCTCACTCAGCACCGAGCCGGGATCCTACACCGTTACACCTCACTCAGCACCGAGCCGGGATCCTACACCGTTACACCTCACTCAGCACTGAGCCGGGATCCTACACCGTTACACCTCACTCAGCACTGAGCCGGAATCCTACACCGTTACACCTCACTCAGCACTGAGCCGGGATCCTGCACCGTTACACCTCACTCAGCACTGAGCCGGGATCCTACACCGTTACACCTCACTCAGCACTGAGCCGGGATCCTACACCGTTACACCTCACTCAGCACTGAGCCAGGATCCTACACCGTTACACCTCACTCAGCACTGAGCCGGGATCCTACACCGTTACACCTCACTCAGCACTGAGCCGGGATCCCACACCGTTACACCTCACTCAGCACTGAGCCGGGATCCTGCACCGTTACACCTCACTCAGCACTGAGCCGGGATCCTACACTGTTACACCTCACTCAGCACCGAGCCGGGATCCTACACTGTTACACCTCACTCAGCACTGAGCCGGGATCCCACACCGTTACACCTCACTCAGCACTGAGCCGGGATCCTGCACCGTTACACCTCACTCAGCACTGAGCCGGGACCCTACACTGTTACACCTCACTCAGCACTGAGCCGGATCTCAATGCCTGCTCGTCTGGTAGTTGACCCAAAGGGACATTTTGATGTGAATTCGGAGAATTTCCCAATGCCCGTGATTTTTAGCCCCAGGTTGATGGGAAGCGTGGACTCAGTTTCTGTACGAAACAAAAATTAGTATTTATTTTAAAAAAGACAAACTACAAACAATTTTGAAATTCGACATATTGCTTTCTGAATTAAAATCTCTGACAGCTTTGTAAAGCCTCCCCTTCCTGAGACACTGACGACCCTGTTGTTGATGGGGTGTGATTCAGAGCTCCCAGATCCCACAGTTTACCTACCCAATCACTTTTCAGTTTTACTCTGTACACTAGTTTGCGGGAGGCACAGGGTGACTGGTTCACGTTTATAAACGTTTCTGACATTCGGTAAACTTTGAAAAGGGAAACAAGCCAGCCATCTTCAGGGTTTAAATACATTTTAGCTCCTTGTATTCTCAAAGTCTGACGGTTTCGGCTTCATTCACAATCCCAAGAGCCAATCACATCACTGTCAGCTGGCCGCAGGCTTATGTCATCAATAAGTGGTCACTCACCCACTGACCAATCAGATATTCCAGCTGCAGTGACGGCCTGAGTGCAGGTCAGCTGGGACCGAGACCCTCCCCCACTGCCCGAACGGGCAGCTGTGTCAACAGCATTTGCACCCCTTCTCCCTCATCCACTGCCCGGACACGCCCTGGCGTGCCCATTTGCCACCGGCGGTGGGGATCCCCAGTGGAGGGCCCTCTATGCAGGAGTCCTCTCCCTTTCTCTCGGGATCTGGGGTGGAGGGTGCTGCATGCAGCAGTCCCCTGCAACCGCAGATTGCGGTGGTTCACGGACTCCCAGCCCAACTGCTTGTTCTGTGGTGCTGTTCAGATGAGCCATGACCTTATTATACCGTGAGGCAGGCTGGCAGGTTCCTGACCTGTACGTTTTTATCACAGACACGGAGCCTGACCACGACAATGGATCCCAAACCCAGAAACTACAGCAAAGTCTGCAACCTCTCCACTGTCTGTTCTCACCTCACTGTGACCCCAGGGTCTAACATTCTCCCTCTGTTCAGCTTCTGTCACCATCACAGCCCAGTGCAGGAGGAAGCCCTCACACACACCCCTCACCATCACAGCCCAGTGCAGGAGGGAGCCCTCACACACAGTCACCCCTCACCATCACAGCCCAGTGCAGGAGGGAGCCCTCACACACACCCTTCGCCATCACGGCCCAGTGCAGGAGGGAGCCCTCACACACACACACCCCTCACCATCACAGCCCAGTGCAGGAGGGAGCCCTCACACACACACACACCCCTCACCATCACAGCCCAGTGCAGGAGGGAGCCCACACACACACACCCCTCACCATCACAGCCCAGTGCAGGAGGGAGCCCTCACACACACACACCCCCCTCACCATCACAGCCCAGTGCAGGAGGGAGCCCTCACACACACACACCCCACTCACCATCACAGCCCAGTGCAGGAGGGAGCCCTCACACACACACCCCTCACCATCACAGCCCAGTGCAGGAGGGAGCCCTCACACACACACACACCCCACTCACCATCACAGCCCAGTGCAGGAGGGAGCCCTCACACACACACCCCTCACCATCACAGCCCAGTGCAGGAGGAAGCCCTCACACACACAGCCACCCCTCTGAAACCAATACCCCTCACCAGGGCAAAGCCAGTCCTCCTGGGGGTGTGGGGAGGTGGGGGGGGTGGGGTGGGGTGGGGGTGTGGGGAGGTGGGGAGGGTGGGGTGGGGTGGGGGTCGGAGAGATGAAGACAACAGTTTGAAATCCCGCACTGAACAAACACCAATTCTCACCAGGAAACTATTTTATTGCAAAAACAAAATGTATCAACAAACAGCTGTGAAAACCTGACTGATGTGACCGGGGTTAGTGCCGGTGCCCAGGGAGGGGGGCAGGAGGAGACTGGAGAGCTGGTCCCACACTGACCAGAGCTGCCAGCTCTCTGACGGGGTGTGGGTTCACTGGGAGTCACCCCGAGCCGGGAGCATGGGCAGCCTTTCGCCGGAGCCTTACTTTCTGCCGTTTGGAGAGCTGCTTTTTCCTCCTTGGGTCCGGTGGTGGGTCGGGAGGGGGCTGTAGTTGGATGACTGGTGGTTTCCTCTCGGCAGGTGTGTCGAAGACGGCGTGGGTGGGGTCCTCAGGCACAGCGATCCACTCCTCAGTGGGGCGCAGCCGCTGCCATTCCTTCGCCTGATACTTCTCCTGAAACTTGGCCGCGGTGGCCAGTCTCAACATCCGCCGGTGCTGGGGGGGGGGGGGGGCAGAGGGGAGGGGAACGAGGAGGGAGGGGGCAACAGAGAGAAGCAGATAGTCAGAGGGGCACAGCGCAGGGAGGGATGTGGGACAATCCATTCTGGGTCTAATCCCAGACACAAGGAGAAACAAAAAGAACCAAAAACAACATGGCAACCGCTCACTCAGAGAGAAGAGAGAGAACACACAATCAACAGGAAGCAGGCACTGTCCCTGGGCCGGACCAGGGTGTGGGCACTGTCGGGGGTCAGTGCTGAGGGAGTGGGCACTGCCGGAGGGTCAGTGCTGAGGGAGTGGGCACTGCCGGAGGGTCAGTGCTGAGGGAGTGGGCACTGCCGGAGGGTCAGTGCTGAGGGAGTGGGCACTGCCGGAGGGTCAGTGCTGAGGGATTGGGCACTGTCGGAGGGTCAGTGCTGAGGGAGTGCCGCACTGTCGGGGGGTCAGTGCTGAGGGAGCGCCGCACTGTCGGAGGGTCAGTGCTGAGGAAGTGGGCACTATTGGAGGGTCGGTGCTGAGGGTGCGTCACACTGTCGGAGGGTCAGTGCTGAGGGAGTGCTGCACTGTCGGAGGGTCAGTGCTGAGGGAGCGCCGCACTGTCGGAGGGTCAGTGCTGAGGGTGTGCCGCACTGTCGGAGGGTCAGTGCTGAGGGAGCGCCGCACTGTCGGAGGGTCAGTGCTGAGGGAGTGCCGCACTGTCGGAGGGTCAGTGCTGAGGGAGTGCCGCACTGTCGGAGGGTCAGTGCTGAGGGAGTGCCGCACTGTCGGAGGGTCAGTGCTGAGGGAGTGCCGCACTGTCGGAGGGTCAGTGCTGAGGGAGCGCCGCACTGTCGGAGGGTCAGTGCTGAGGGAGCGCCGCACTGTCGGAGGGTCAGTGCTGAGGGAGCGCCGCACTGTCGGAGGGTCAGTGCTGAGGGAGCGCCGCACTGTCGGAGGGTCAGTGCTGAGGGAGCGCCGCACTGTCGGAGGGTCAGTGCTGAGGGAGTGCCGCACTGTCGGAGGGTCAGAGCGCTGCTGCTGACCTGGTCACCATGCAGATGCAGCCGTTGTGACGGGCATGGAGAACTCCCCTGGAGTCCACGCGTCTTTAGGCCAGGGGGACAGAAATGCTCCTTGTCACGTGCTGGGAGGTGTCTCTTACCATGTTCGGAGACTGGTAATTGGGATTTTCATAGAGTGTCGGGCCTCCAAAACTCCCCTGGAATATCTTAATGAGGTTTAGAACAAAACGCGGTCCAATTTCCACCAGAGCTCCATCTTCTTCAATAACCTGCGATCGAGACAAGGTGGGTCAGTCACAGAAACCCGTCAAATAACAGTCAGGGAGCTGCAGGGACAGTGAAACGTCACAGGGACACACCCAGAGAGTGATACCCTTCTCAAGGCTCATCATCTGAGTCGAATCCTGCAAAGCTAACTCCGTGTCTCTCTCCACAGATGCTGTTAGAGCTGCTGAGTTTCTCCAGCTTTGTCTGATTTTATTTTTTGATTTCCAGCATCCACAGGATGTGGTTTCTGGATTACTCAAACGACAGATGTTCTCTTCAGGTTTTTTGTCTCTTACTCATCCGAGCACGATCTTGGGAAATGCCACCCCACAACCACTTCGCCAGCCTGGCTGCTGTGAGGAAGGGGGCAGAGTCGGTCAGGCGGTGGTGCCTGGACACACTGACCATTTCCTGCAGAGTGTCAGCTGTATCTCACCCAAGTGTAAACCAACACAGTGGCACGGTGGCACAGTGGTTAGCACTGCTGCCTCACAGCACCAGAGACCCGGGTTCGATTCCAGTCTCAGGCGACTGACTGTGTGGAGTTTGCACGTTCTCCCCGTGTCTGCGTGGGTTTCCTCCGGGTGCTCCGGTTTCCCTCCCACAGTCCAAAGATGTGGGGGTCAGGTGAATTGGCCATGCTAAATTGCCCGTAGTGTTAGGTAAGGGGTAAATGTAGGGGTATGGGTGGGTTACGCTTCGGCGGGTCGGTGTGGACTTGTTGGGCTGAAGGGCCTGTTTCCACACTAAGTCTAATCTAATCTAATCTAATCCCCGGGGTAAAAGCTGAAGGAACTACAAACCCTGGAAATCCGAAACAAAAACAAATAGTTGGAAAAGCTCTTGCAGCATCTGTGGAGAGAAATCAGAGTGAAGGATTCAGGTCCAGTCAGGCCTTGCTCTGTGGTGGAATTGGCAGCACCGTCAGGCTTGTTCAGTCAGAGCAATGCACAGACTCCTTCCCACTGTGGGAACACTGAACTGATGCTTTGACCAAGCTGAAATTCCCGAGGTTAGGCAGTGAATGTGGAATCTCCATCTCCAAATCCAGAATGTGGCGCAATACTCCCCACTCACCGGGATGGGGGTAACTCCAACAACACTCACAATACCACCCAGGATCAAATAACCCACTCAATCACATCCCCCCCCCCCACATCCACAAACATCCCCCCTCCCCCACCCACGCTCAGGAGCAGCAGTGTGCACCACTTATACCCTCAATACATCCCAGACCCTAACCCCTCGAGTGAACCTCCCCCTCCCCCCACACTCTCAGACAGCACATCCCAGACCCTAACCCCTCGAGTGAACCTCCCCCTCCCCCCACACTCTCAGACAGTACATCCCAGACCCTAACCCCTCGAGTGAACCTCCCCCTCCCCCACACTCTCAGACAGCACATCCCAGACCCTAACCAGACTTAACCTCCCCCTCCCCCATACATGAATAGGAAGGGAATACCAGGATACGGATCCTGTAAGTGGAGACAGGTTTACTATGGAAGGGCAAGAGGTGTCAGTACAGGTTTGGGGGGCCGAAGGGTCTGTTCATCTGCTGGAATCTTCTTTGTTGTTAAGAAATCCATCTCACTGTTTCCTAAACAGTGTTAAACTGACTGGGCTGAACAGAAAACCCTGTTAGAGGGAGGTAAAGAGGGACTGGTGGGAGATTCACGCAGAGCAGAGAAACTGACTCAGCTCTGATTGACGGAATGGCCTGGCTTTGATCTGTCAACACAGTGTCGTAATGTTTGAAGGAAATGGAGCTAGAGTTTGGGGGTGAAAAGAGGTCGAAAGAGCATGGGGTGTTAGTAGAAACCCTGGGGAGGTGGTGAAGCCCCTGGGCTGGAGAGCAGAACCTCAGCAAACAGCTTCCAACTGACCTGGTAATTCCTGAACCAGATCCTGTTATCGGTGATGGTGAATGTGAAGATATGATCAACAAATGGCTGGCTCTTTGGGTGGTAGCGAGGCGTTGAAAAGACCTACAAGGCAACGGGTTAAACAGACTGTCAGCTCGTTAGGCATCACCACGAGGCAAGCCCCCTCCTCCTCATCCATCACGCTCTGTGCCAAACCTTCCAACAGCAACTCAGAAACCCTCACCACCCCCTTCCCCCACCGACCCCTCAGCAGCATGGGCCCCAGTCCAGAGATGGACAGGTTAGGGTGGATTGGTCAGTGCCAGTGTGGGATTACAGAGACTTTGGTGGGGGGGGGGGGGGGGGGGGGGGGGGGGGGGGGGATGATTGGTTGGTTGGTCCTGGTCAGATTCTCCTCTGGGGTTGGTGTGGAATGGCTGGGCTGAATGGCCTCTTCCTGCACTGTCAGGGTTCTGTCATCTACAAGATGTACTGCCAAAATTCACCAAATATTCTCAGACAGGACCTTCCAAACACTTGGCCAATTACACACGGGAACACCACCCCCTGCAGGTTCCCCTCCGAGCCCCTCCCCATCCTGACTTGGAAATATATCACCGTTCCTTCAGGGTCTCTGGGTCAGAATCCTGGAATTCCCTCCCTCAGGGCATTGTGGGTCACCCTACAGCACATGGACTGCAGCGGGTCAGGAAGGCAGCTCACCCCCACCTTCTCCAGGGGGATGATGTGGACTGTAGCTAGTGTCCCGACGAAGGAGCAGCGCTCCGGAAGCTTCCACTTCCACATCAACCTGTTGGGACTATAACCTGGTGTTGGGAGATTTATCACCTTCTCAGGGGCAACTAGGGATGGGCAGTAACGGTGTGCGTTGGGGTTAGATTGACGTGCACCAGCTCTCGGGCAGGCTCGTGGGGCCTGGCTCCGGGGGAGAGAAGCTGTTGGTAGACGTTGCCATGACCATGCCAGCCAGATTCCCTCAGACAGCTGTGGGTCAGGGGGAGAGAGAGAGAGCAAACACAAGCTCACCTGGATGAAGAGTTCTTTCAAGAGTCTATGATGAGCTTCCTTATCAAATGTCTGTTCAGGACAAAGACAGAAAACAAATATTACACCGACAGATTGCAGCTAAACCACCCTAACATTCATGACAGGGATGTAACCTCCTACCGGATCGAAGGACAGTAATGGCCTTGAACCTTTCAGACAGTTCCCACTCAACTTCAGCTCATCCAGGGTGTGAACTAGGGGAGAAACAGAGAGGGTGGACACAGTTAACACTCACACAACACCAGGTTACTGTCCAACAGGTTTCAGAGCGCTGCTCCTTCGTCAGGTGGGAGTGGAGTGTATGACTTGTGCAGAAGGTGTGACCAGTGACAGAGAAAGGGAGGGAGGGGGCAGTGTGAGGGAGGGGGACAGTGAGAGGGAGGGGGACAGTGAGAGGGAGGGGGGGGACAGTGTGAGGGAGGGGGGACAGTGTGAGGGAGGGGGGGAACAGTGTGAGGGAGGGAGGGAACAGTGTGAGGGAGGGGGGAACAGTGTGAGGGAGGGGGGAACAGTGTGAGGGAGGGGGGAACAGTGTGAGGGAGGGGGAACAGTGTGAGGGAGGGGACAGTGTGAGGGGATACAGTGTGAGGGAGGGGACAGTGTGAGGGGGTGAGGGAGGGGGAACAGTGTGAGGGAGAGGGACAGTGTGAGGGGGTGAGGGAGGGGGGCAGTGTGAGGGAGGGGGACAGTGTGAGGGGGGGGAAGGGGGGTAGTGTGACAGGGTGAGCTCCCCTCTGACAGTAATCCACCATGAAGCCCCCCCTGCACCCACAGTTCAGCTGCCTGTTACACACCGCCCCCCTCAGTCAGGGAGCTGCTGTCACCTCCGGCCTGACAGTACTGTATCTGGCCTGTGACACACAGTCAGTGTTTGAGAGAGTCTGGAATCTACGCCCAAACCCGCCTCATTCCCGACGAAGGGCTCTTGCCTGAAACGTTGACTCTCCTGCTCCTTGGATGCTGCCTGACCTGCTGCGCTTTTCCAGCACCACACTCTCAACTCTGATCTCCAGCATCTGCAGTCCTCACTTTCTCCTATCCTCTCTGACTGTAGTTGGAGAATCCCATGCACATTAACACAGTGACCCATTAAAGCAGTGGCTAGCTGCCAACCCTCAATGATCCCGATACTTACTGTTCTGGATTAAAAACTTGGCCGATGGCCCATGAGGAACATTGGTGATCCTGAAACACACAACAAACCATTTGCAGCATTCAGAGCCAGCTTCATGAACGGGTTGTTCAGTTCGCAAAAAGAATGGACTAAATTCACATCACCCCCTCCCCCCAAACCCCCTGTCCCCCAGCACCCCCTCGCCCCACACCCTCTGTCCCCCAGCACCCCCTCCCCCTACCCTCCCTGCCCCCCAGCACCCCCTCCCCCCACCCCCCCTGTCCCCCAGCACCCCCTCCCCCCACCCCCCCCGTCCCCCAGCACCCCCTCCCCCCACACCCCCTGTCCCCCAGCACCCCCTCCCCCCCCCCCCCCCTGTCCCCCAGCACCCCCCTCCCCCACACCCCCTGTCCCCCAGCACCCCCTCCCCCCACACCCCCTGTCCCCCAGCACCCCCTCCCTCCTGGGAAATCTCCTCTGCCCCCTCTCTCTAAAGCTTCCACATCCTTCCAGAACTGAACACACTATTCCCAGTGTGGTCCAACTGGGGCCCTATAGAGCTGCAGCATAACTTGCGGCTGTTAAACTCCATCCCCCTGTGAATGAAAGCCAACACACCGCACACCTTCTGAACAACCCCTGGGTGGCGACAGCACCTCCAGGTAACGGTCTCCGGACACAGACTCCAATCAGTTGGAATTAAAACTTTAATAATGACCATGTGACTGTTGTTATAAAATCCCACCTGGTTCACTAATGCCCTTTAGGGAAGGAATCTGCCGTCCTTACCTGGTCTGGCCTACATGAGACTCCAGACCCACAGCCATGTGATTGACTGTTCCCTGTCCTCTGGGTAATTAGGGATGGGGCAATAAATGCTGGGCCAGCCCTGTGACACCCACATCCTCTGACAGAATTCCAAAAGCAAACAGACCATTTCCTTCCCTCAGTATTTGTTAAAGCTGTAAAAGGGTAAGCAGATCACTGAGAGCAAAGGCTTCCTGCTTTCTGACTGTTCAAGAAAATATTCTCTTCCTCGACTGCTCCGTCTCCAGCTTTTAGTGGCCAGTCCGTTCATGTTGAGGTCCCTGTGCAGCCTGTGTGTCGTGTTCCCACACTCTCACACACACAATCACTCACCACAAACACACACACCCCCCCCCGACACACACACACCCCCCCCACACTCACATGTACACCCCCCCACACCCACTCTCACTCACCACATATACACCCCCCCCCACACCCACTCTCACTCACCACATATACACCCCCCCCACACTCACCACATGTACACCCCCCCACACTCACCACATGTACACTCCCCCCCACACTCACCACATGTACACCCCCCCCACACTCACCACATGTACACCCCCCCCACACTCACCACATGTACACTCCCCCCCACACTCACCACATGTACACTCCCCCCCACACTCACCACATGTACACCCCCCCCACACTCACCACATGTACACCCCCCCCACACTCACCACATGTACACACCCCCCCCACACTCACCACATGTACACCCCCCCCACACTCACCACATGTACACCCCCCCCCACACTCACATGTACACCCCCCCCCACACTCACCACATGTACACCCCCCCCCACACTCACCACATGTACACCCCCCCCCCCACACTCACCACATGTACACCCCCCCCACACTCACCACATGTACACCCCCCCCCCACACTCACCACATGTACACCCCCCCCACACTCACCACATGTACACCCCCCCCCCCCCCCACACTCACCACATGTACACCCCCCCCCCCACACTCACCACATGTACAGGTCTTGCTTCTTCTTTGCTTCGAAGTATAAGCATTTATTACAGTTCTTCATTTCACAGATCTGAGGAAAGACAACCGCCATCAGTGCACTCTCCCGCTGATGGGATGAAGAGGGTACCACTCTAACCAGCTGCCAACAGGAATGCTTTTTAAACTGGGCCCCATCTGCCCATTGGCCACATTAGACCGAGTCACCATGTACTGGGTGGTTAGCACTACTGCCTCTCAGCACCAGAGACCCGGGGTCAGCTCCTGCCTCAGACTGTGCGGAGTTTGCACATTCTCCCCGTGTCTGTGTGGGTTTCCTCCCACAGTCCTGTGCAGGTTAGGTGAATTGGCCATGCTAAACTGCCTGTAGTGTTAGGTGCAGGGGTAAATGTAGGGGAATGGGTCTGGGTGGGTTGCACTTCGGTGGGTCGGTGTGGACTTGTTGGGCCGAAGGGCCTGCTTCCACACTGTAAGGAATCTAATCTAAAAAGAAAAGCCAGCCTGTATCATCGCCCTGCCCTGCCTCGGACAGGGCTGGAGACTACATGGGAGGTTCCGGAGCGTACTACAGCGAGGAGGGAGATGCCTGTATCCAGGGCAGTGACTGCCTCATGGTCTCATCACAAGATGATTTAGACATAGACCCGGGAAACAGCAGGTGGTGGGATTTAAATTCAATAAAAATCCCAAAATAAGTCTTATGATGACCATGTGACTGCTGTCTGTTGTTATAAAAACCCATTCAGTTGACAGATGTGCTTTAGGGAAGGAAACCGCCGTCTTGACCTGGTCTGGCCTACACATGACTCCAGACTCCGAGGGTGGTCAGTGATAGCCCATCTGGTGAATGATCTTATTTTAAATGGCTTGGTGCTCCTGCCCTAACGGTTCCCTGCTGATGTAAGGACATCTCTCAACAGGGTCATCAGAGCGACCGGTCTCTCAACAGGGTCATCACGCCCCAGAGCGACCGATCTGTCAGGGCACCTTCCACGGTGTGAGATTCACAGTCCCAGCTCACTCTGCACACCGTCCTGTCAATGGGCTTCCCAGCCGATAGGCATCCCACCTCACACAGTCTACTCACAATCCCAAACATACGGAAAGTGAATCCATAGTTATCCTCCACGTCACCTCACAGCCACTGGCACAGTGTGCAGTCCAGCAGCTAGTCCTCCCCTAGCCCAGCTCACCTCATTAATCACAAACAGCTTATCCTTTCGATCCATTTTGGTGTCTGTAACGAGAAGAATTGCACTTCATTACTTTCGCAAAGGGCTCAGAAATCTGAGGTTACTCACCCTCTAAGTCCACCCCTCCACCATGAGGGTCATCCTCGAGGAATTTCCCCAGGCAGGACTCTGCTGGGTCTCTCAGCCATGACACCCTTCATTCTCTCACTGCCTCTGCACTACCAGCCAATCAGAACGCTGACTCCCAGCAGCACTAACATGTGCTCCAGCAATATTTAACTCAACCATGGGGACCACTTCACTCTCGAGAGACCCACAATAAGACCAGAAAAGAAAAGGACATCACCTTTACTAAGACAGACATGCAGTACAAGAGCGAGGGGGTGATGGGGAGGATCGGGGACAGTTGTGGGGGCCACGTTATCGGGAAGATGTGAGTGTATCGGAGAGTGTGGGGGTGGTTTCCAGGAATGAGAAACTTCAGTGAGGAGGATCGAGGAGCACAGCTGGGAAACGTGGTGGACCAGCTGCAACTGAGGGGGCATCAGACAGTGAGTTCGACAGAAACAGTTTGGAAGAGTTGGGGAAAAGGCTGGAGATTGCCGCTCGGTAATGATGGTCATTGAGGGGCTAGTACAGACATGATGGGCCGAAGGTCTCTACTCACAAAGCTATTCTGAGGAATGAGAGGAGACCATTCAGCCCATTCAATGACACCATGGCTGATAGAAAAGACCATAATAAATACAAACAGGAGGCGGCCATTCAGCCCCTTGAGTCTGCTTCCCCATCCAACAGGATTGTGGCTGATCCAACATTCCTCACACCCACTTTCCTGGCCTTCCCCCTTGACCCAGTGACTGATTAGATTAGATTAGACTTAGATTAGATTAGACTTACAGTGTGGAAACAGGCCCTTCGGCCCAACAAGTCCACACCGACCCGCCGAAGCGCAATCCACCCATACATTTGCCCCTTACCTAACACTATGGGCAATTTAGCTTGGCCAATTCACCTGACCCGCACATCTTTGTGACTGTGGGAGGAAACCGGAGCACACCGGAGGAAACCCACGCAGACACGGGGAGAACGTGCAAACTCCACACAGTCAGTCGCCTGAGTCGGGAATTGAACCCAGGTCTCTGGTGCTGTGAGGCAGCAGTGCTAACCACTGTGCCACCGTGCCGCCCACTTGTGCCACCGTGCCGCCCACTAGAATCTAGAATCTCTCTCAGCCTTAAATATACACGAGGACTCTGCCCCCACAGCTCTCTCTGTGACAAGGAGTTCCCTCTGAGAGAAGGAATTCCTCCCCATCTCAGTCTGACATCGGTGCCCCTTTATTCAGAGACTGTACCCTCTGGCCCCAGACTCTCCCCTGAGGGGGAACACTCTCTCAGCGTTGACCCTGACGTGCTTCATCGCGATCACCTGTCACTCTCAAAACTGGTAACTTCCAACTCCACTTTTCTGCTGTTTTCCCAGAACCACAGATTCCCTTTCGGAGTGATCCCGGTCTGTCTCAGCCTCGGATAGATCTCTGAAAGCTGCCTGAGCCAGCAATGCTCACATTCCTTCCCTACCCCCCGCCCACCGAAACCAGAGACTAAACCTGAACATAACACCACAAACCACCACCAGATCGTCTAGGCTCCAATCTCTTCACAAATCCCGGTGGTTGTTGATGGAGAATCCTGTCGGAGTGTCACATTTACCGGGTTTGGAGTGGGGCATGAGGGTGCGCAGATCCTGCATCAAGTGCCGGGCTCGGTAGCTGATTCCTCGGGAGGAGAAGATCAAAACTCGCTCCTTGTTCTTCCATTGTCCCTGGGGGGGGGGGAGAGGGAGGGGGGGGGGGGGGGGGGGGGGCAGAGGGAGGAAAACACTCATCAGCTTCACCAAACCAAACCACTCCAGCCAACAACAAACACAGTGACATCGCAACATCTACAAGGAGGAGAGGGCTGGCCTGTGACAGAGGGAGGCCGGGGTGCAGAGGGAGCGGGCTAACCATAGTGGGCAAAGGAAGGCCATTGTTGAAAATGGTTAAAGCACAGCAGGTCAGGCAGCATCCAAGGAACAGGAAATTTGACGTTTCGGGCATAAGCCCTTCATCAGGAATGAGGAGAGTGTGCCAAGCAGGCTAAGATAAAAGGTAGGGAGGAGGGACTTGGGGGAGGGGCGATGGAGATGTGATAGGTGGAAGGAGGTCAAGGTGAGGGTGATAGGCCGGAGTGGGGTGGGGGCGGAGAGGTCAGGAAGGAGATTGCAGGTTAGGAAGGCGGTGCTGAGTTGAGGGAACCGACTGAGACAAGGTGGGGGGAGGGGAAATGAGGAAACTGGAGAAATCTGAGTTCATCCCTTGTGGTTGGAGGGTTCCCAGGCGGAAGATTAGATTACTTACAGTGTGGAAACAGGCCCTTCGGCCCAACAAGTCCACGCCGACCCGCCGAAGCGCAACCCACCCATACCCCTACATTTACCCCTTACCTAACACTACGGGTAATTTAGCATGGCCAATTCACCTGACCCCACATCTTTGGACTGTGGGAGGAAACCGGAGCACCCGGAGGAAACCCACGCAGACACGGGGAGAACGTGCAAACTCCACACAGACAGTCGCCTGAGGCGGGAATTGAACCCAGGTCCCTGGCGCTGTGAGGCAGCAGTGCTAACCACTGTGCCACCGTGACACCCAATGAGGCGCTCCTCCTCCAGCCGTCGCGTTGTTGTGTTCTGCCGGTGGAGGAGTCCAAGGACCTGCATGTCCTCGGTGGAGTGGGAGGGAGAGTTAAAGTGTTGAGCCACGGGGTGGTTGGGTTGGTTGGTTCGGGCGGCCCGGAGGTGTTCTCTGAAGCGTTCCGCAAGTAAGCGGCCTGTCTCCCCAATATAGAGGAGGCCACATCGGGTGCAGCGGATGCAATAGATGATGTGTGTGGAGGTGCAGGTGAACTTGTGGCGGATATGGAAGGATCCCTTGGGGCCTTGGAGGGAAGTGAGGACCAACCAACCCAACCACCCCGTGGCTCAACACTTTAACTCTCCCTCCCACTCCACCGAGGACATGCAGGTCCTTGGACTCCTCCACCGCCAGAACATAACTACACGACGGCTGGAGGAGGAGCGCCTCATCTTCCGCCTGGGAACCCTCCAACCACAAGGAATGAACTCAGATTTCTCCAGTTTCCTCATTTCCCCTCCCCCCACCTTGTCTCAGTCGGTTCCCTCAACTCAGCACCGCCCTCCTAACCTGCAATCCTCTTCCTGACCTCTCCGCCCCCACCCCACTCCGGCCTATCACCCTCACCTTGACCTCCTTCCACCTATCCCACCTCCATCGCCCCTCCCCCTAGTCCCTCCTCCCTACCTTTTATCTTAGCCGGCTTGGCTCTCTCTCTCTTATTCCTGATGAAGGGCTTATGCTCGAAACGTCGAATTCTCTATTCCTGAGATGCTGCCTGGCCTGCTGTGCTTTGACCAGCAACACATTTGCAGCTGTGATCTCCAGCATCTGCAGACCTCATTTTTTACTGGAAGGGAGGCCATTCCCGAGCACATGCCAGCCCCTAACACACACCAGGGCGGTTGGGCTCGGGCCCTAACTCCAGGCCGGGGACAAACGGTCAGCGCTGATACCCCCCTCCCCCTGAGGAAGGGTCACTACACCCGGGACATTACACCCCCACCCCTCATTGTCTGGGATCCTGCTGTGCACTCCGGATGTGACAGGCGCTAGAGCAATGTACCCTCCCGGGGCCTCACCTTGGACACGGGCCGGGGAACAACGTTCTCCCCTCCCCCGGGGGGCTCCGGCTCCACCCCCGGGCCCGGGCCCCCGACCCGGGGCCGCTTCTTCCTGGAGACCCCGGAGCCGCGGGAGCCGCGCTTCACCCCCGCCATCACCATGAGGGCCCGCCGGTGTCACCGTCACACCGCCCCCCCGGGCACTTCCGGCCGGGGTCACCCGTCAGCCCGCTCCCCCGGGCACTTCCGGCCGGGGTCACCCGTCAGCCCGCTCCCCCGGGCACTTCCGGCCTGTGTCACACGTCAGCCCGCTCCCCCGGGCACTTCCGGCCGGGGTCACCCGTCAGCCCGCT
Source organism: Hemiscyllium ocellatum (assembly GCF_020745735.1). Taxonomy (NCBI): domain Eukaryota; kingdom Metazoa; phylum Chordata; class Chondrichthyes; order Orectolobiformes; family Hemiscylliidae; genus Hemiscyllium; species Hemiscyllium ocellatum. Next base: position 2,014,148 of record NC_083402.1, read on the forward strand.
CCCCCGGGCACTTCCGGCCGGGGTCACCCGTCAGCCCGCTCCCCCGGGGACTTCCGGTCTGGGTCCCCCACAGCCCTCTACACGGGGCACTTCCGGCGTGTCTCGGCCGGGCCTGCTCTGTGACGGTGGGGGGGATGGGGAAGGAAGTGCGGGGTCAAAGGTTGCAGCTGCGCCGGAAGTGGGTTGTCGAGGGACGTGCGGCCCCGGACAGAGACCGAGAGAGAGACCCCGAGAGTGTCCGGGGTCCGGGCGGAGCGGAGCGGCGGGAGCGGGGGGCCTGGGGCCCGGGGCCTGGGGCCTGTGCCGGAGCCGGAGCCGGAGCCGGAGCCGGAGGATGCGGTGTTTCTATGAGGAGCTCGGTGTCGGGCGGGATGTGG